>NC_088683.1:34672122-34842122 GCF_028017835.1 Emys orbicularis
TCCCGATCCAGGACATTTGTAGAGCTGCAGTTTGGTCGTCAGTCCACACATTCACCGCTCACTATGCGCTGGTGCAGTAATCCAGAGACGATGCTGCATTCGGATCAGCGGTTTTGCACACAGCAATGTCTCACTCCGACCCCACCACCTAGGTAAGGCTTGGGAGTCACCTAATTGGAATGGATATGAGCAAGCACTCGAAGAAGAACAACAGTTACAATGATGAGTAACCGTCTTTTCTTCGAGATGTGTTGCTCATATCCATTCCAAACCCGCCCCCCTTCCCCACTGTCGGAGTAGCCGGCAAGAAGGAACTGAGGGGGCGCTGGGTCGGCTGGGGTATATATCCAGCGCCATGAAGGCGCCACTCCAGGGGGTCCACAGCCGACCCACCGGGTGTTGCTAGGGTAGAAAATTCTCCGACGATCGTGCACGCGGCGCGCGCACACCTAATTGGAATGGATATGAGCAACACATCTCGAAGAACAACAGTTACAACGGTGAGTAACAGTCTTTTCTCACTTTCAGGTGACGTAAATAAGAATTGGACACCATTATCTCCCGGAAATGTAAACAAACTTGTTTGTCTTAGCGATTTGATTGAGTAAGAAGTAGGACTGAGTGGCCTTGTAGGCTCTAAAGTTTTACATTGTTTTATTTTTGAGTCAGTTATGTAGCACAAAGAAAACCTACATTTGTAAGGTGCACTTTCGTGATAAAGAGATTGCATTATGGTACTTACATTAGGTGAACTGAAAAATATGATTTATAATGTTTACAGTGCAAATATTTGTAATAAAAATAATATAAAGTGAGAACTATACAGTTTGTATTCTGTGTTGTAATTTAAATCAATATATTCAAAAAAGTAGTAAAACATCCACAAATATTTAATCAATTTCAATTGGTATTCTATTGTTTAACAGTGTGATTAAAACTGCAATTAATCACCATTAATTTGTTTGTGTTAATCGCGTGAGTTAACTTTGATTAATCAATAGCTCTACTTCTTAATATCTCTGTTAGCCTGTTTTCTCTGTTTTAAATCATATCCACCTGTTTTTTACACTCCACTGTGGAGCGCAAAAGGTTGTCTCTTTCGCCTACAGAAGTTGGTCCAATGAAAGATCTTACCTCACTCACTTGTCTTGAAAAATTACTTGGAATTTTTCCAAATTTGCCATAAGCAGGAAGCAGTCCTTGCTGAAAGAAAATGAAAGTGGCAAAATAATAGCTTGGTTTTTAATGCCAATTTAATGCCTACCTATAGCAGCTAAATTCACTATGGTTAAGATTACTACAACAAGCAGTAAGGACACTATTGATTTGACATTTTAACATAAATATTATTTCAGTAAAATTTTTAAGGTGTTTGAAATGTTACCATGCAACTTGCATGTCACATGTGGGGTTGGATCTGAAGAAAAAGGTAAATATCATATAATACAGTTCACCTACGTCATGCAAATCAGCCTGTTCTGATGGATTCTTGCACTCATACAGATCCCAAAAGAATCATCAGCACAGATCATATTGCAGGATTGGGGCCTTAAACATTACTTATAAAGCCTTAAGAAAATATTTTTACAGATTAAAAAAAATTGAGAAATCCATCAAAACTAGGTCTTTTTATTTGGGGTGTCTGTGTCAGAGAGACAAGTAGATGGAAAACAATATAAATGTATAAATAAATGGAATATTGCAGCTATCTCCTCTAGTTAATGATTTCTTTGAAATATTAACAGTTCAATAATGTGTTTTTTAAAATAGCAAAGTAGTACTCCAGTATTTTTTTGCTTTTGTTTTCTCCACTGTTAATAGTCCTTTTGTGCATCAGTTTCCTAGGAAACTGTTGGATGGTTTTCTTGTTGGATTATTAGTGTGTATATGATCCTTAAAAAACACACACACAAGGAAAATGTGACAATTTGAGGTTTATTTGCCAGATTAAAAATATTGAAAATGAGGTATGTTATCCTTTGCAAAAATAGGGAGATAATATTTTCTTGGCCAATTTAGGCTGAAGGGAAAATATTGTGGTATTGCTAGTAGTGTGAGAAAAGGTCATTTAATTATTTAGATCAATGTATTGTTTAGGAAAGCATTTCTGCTGACAACTTTGTACTAACTACATTGAAAAAAAATGTAAATGTTGAGATTAAAACATTCTCTATCGCTTTAAAAGTAAGATTCATGGTTTGTTAAGGACATGCAAATTCCCATCACTCTGCTTGCTGCTGGCATTTTTATTTACTCCCAAGAGGCATGAAGCCCTGCTGTCTTTGAATGATAGAAAAAAGCCAATATTTTTACATTAGTTATTTTGGTATTGCCTAACTAAAAGTTTAATCTTAAAATGAGTCATTCTTTTCTCCTTTTTTATTTTGATCACATTGGACAGCAAATTTGATCACACTGGACATTTGTCTGTCAGGCCTCGGCATCTTTAAAGAGGGCCCTGTTGATATTCATAGTTATGGAGTATGTTGTATTTCATTAAGCATGGCTGTTCTTAGTGATCCAGATGAATAGTCTTGGCTTCAGTTAAATTCACCTGTGTTCATTTGTTTTAGGTTACAAAGGCCATTGTTTGCCAATATGTACTGAAAAAAAAGGGTACAAGTAGGGGGGACTTTTGAGCAAAAAGATAGTGATAATTTGTCAATTGTAAGCACAAAAATGTATTTTAATTGCGAATTTATACATTTTAATGGCAATTTTGCACCTACCTGCCTCTGTGCAAAGCCGGCTCCAGGCACCAGCGCAGGAAGCAGGTGCTTGGGACGGCCAATGGAAAGGGGCGGCATGTCCGGGTCTTCAGTGGCAATTCGGCGGCGGGTCCCTCAGTCCCTCTCGGAGGGAAGGACCGGCCACCAAATTGTCGCCGAAGAATGAAGCGACGCGGTAGAGCTGCCGCCAAAGTGCCGCCGATCGCGGCTAACTTTTTTTTTTTTTTCTCTTCGCCGCTTGGGGCGGCAAAAAAGCTGGAGCCGGTCCTGCCTCTGTGCAAGTTACCTAGTTTTTAAACTGCACTTTTTAAAGTTCCGCTTCTGAAAATATTGTTATGTGCACACAATTGATGTATTTAATTGCACCATACTGTGTGCTTAACGTTCTTTTTGGAAAGTTTATCACTAGGTGCTAAGTGTCTAAATGTTGGTTTGAGGATCTACCCTAATCTTCTGTCTCTGCTAGCTAGCAAAATATAGAATCCCAGTACTTTCAGTTTTACAGACATTACGTTCATGATTGTACAATAATCGTATGTCACTCAATAGCAGACCTTAAAATAGGGATGTGTGCAACACATCCAAAATTAGAATATGGTTTAGTGGGTGTGCTACAACCCTTTGATCTTGGAACTGTTGGTATGTACGGGCTAACAAATTAAGAATATTGGTAGTAGGGACGCAAAATATTAGGATCTCTGTTGCTCCAGTTTTGTGTGTGACGTTTGAGTTAGTCTGCTGTATTCAGTAGTACATCAACGTGAACGTTAAGCCTATGTAATATGTCAAAGTAGGCATGACAGTTGAACTATATAAAAAAGCTATTGTAAAATTTAAGTCGAAAAATATATTGAAACAGACCTTTCTGATGCATTTAAATGATATTCAGCTTGTATACTAAGGATGTGCTACTTGTTTTGCAGAAAAAATATTTTGTTTCATTTTTAGATTTGCTAAAGTCTTTTATTGAAAGACTTCTTCTTAGTTATCTGTTGAATATGCTGTGATAAATATAGGATTAACTAACTTTCTTGGTTTTTTTAAATTTGGTTCTTGGCTGTTTGTACAATGACTTAATGATGAAACCACTCCGATCAAGCATCACCTATCAATCACACTAATGATTTTTTAAAACTACAGTTACAGAATACTTAATTGTGTATGCAAAATTACATTGATTTAATTATATTGAGATGTACTGTATTGACAGCTACAATTTTTATATTAAGTGAATAATTAGTGATAAGGCTTTATATAAATATGAAATTATATTCAAATATGTTGAGGAAGGATGTTATTTTAGTTAAATATTACATTGAAGAATTTTTGAAATCATTTTAGAAGATAATTTTTATTGAACAGCATTTGGAGTAAGAGAATGCTAAAATCAAAACTGAGTTTATTTAGAATTCATATTTCTGTGCTCCTTGCTACTGTTGTGAAAGATGCTTGAGATGAGAGTTTTCTCTCATACAGTTCATCTTTTTGCTTCAGCTTGATACTATAGTGAAGTTTAAAAAAAAAAAAAAAAAGTTATAACTTTGTGTGATGGGGCTTGCCACTCCCCATTTGTCTGGCACCTCCTTCTGGTCACTTTGGGGATTAGCTCTCAAGGCAGACACCTCTTCTCATGGTCGCATGCCGTGTCACTATCTGTTGCCAGCTTCCTGGCTTTATAGGCCCTGCCTCTTCCTACGCAACTGAGCCTGCTTGCAGTCGATTCCCTGATCTTTGGCTCTTTCTCCAGGTGCAGCCCGTGGAGTTAATAGGCCAGCAGGGCACCTTAATCCCTTCCAGTCCTGTGTGGGGTGGACACACCATCAGACTTTCATCGTAGTTTTCTGTTTTAATCAATTTCAGTGCCATGTAAGAAGCTTCCCCCCACCTCTCCTTTTGTTTAAATAATGCCATCTTGGTTAGTTCTTCAATATTCTATTTGGTTTTGTATGATCTCTTTTATGATTATTATAAATGTCATATTTTAATTGCTTATGCAGTGCCCTGAGCACATGCGTTCCTCAGTTGGCTTTATAAACATTTAAACATTATTGATTTAATATCTTTTTTTTTTTACATGTATAACTCAGAGGCCTTGATCAGGATCAGGGATCCGTTGTACCAGTGCTGTACTGTACAAATATTTCTATTTTCAAATGATCAAAGATTTACTGTTATAAACATAAATAGTTTATTACTATGTATTTATAGTGTGGTGACACCCACATTGTGCTGGGGGCTGAAGAAACATAGACAATTTCTGCCTTGAAGAGCATACAATCTTAAAAAACCACAGAGGCTGGGGGGAAAGGACATAACATAAAAGCAAAGTAATTAGTGTGCCAATTGCCCTGCATCTTGTCAGTTCTTTTTTTAAATATTCTTTTAGTATATTTACATTATTTATATTATAAAAATATAAGTTATGGGTTTCTAGGAGGGACTTGTTGGAGTTGAAGTCGGGGAGAGTAAGGAATTGAACAGGGAAATGGATACAGGGAGAGGGCAACTGCATAAAATGCAGGCAAAAATTGAAAGAATGGAGTGGAAGGAATGAGTGTAAAAATCAAAATGAACAGGGAGAGCAAGTTCAGACAGTTTGAAGGGAGGAATGGAATGAAGATGGACCAAGGGCTAGACAACAAATAAGAAACATATTCTTAGTCCATATTTCAGAGTTGAGTGAATCACAATGTTAGGAAATAGACAAAGGCTTCGTATCAGGAGTTGGGGCTGATGGGTATGGTGCCCCAGGTAAGTTCCTTTTGAGTTTGATATGGTGATCTGGAAGGACCTGACTTTAACCTCTGCAAACATGGTAAGAGAATGGTGCAATGGGAAGCAGCACAAATGGTAGGTGTTGGAAGCAAAGTCAGGGCACGTCTACACTGCACGTGAATTACAGTGGTATATAGAGTACATGTGCTGCATGTTTGGGTACAAATAGTAATGTAGATGGGGAGGCACTGCTTAGGTGAGTAGAATAAGGAACTGCTGGAACCCTTAGGGTATGTACCCTATACGGCTTTCTCTGCGCTCAAACAGTGCCTTCCTTGTCTACACTGCTATTTTTAGTAGTGTTGTGTCCCACTGCTCCCTGCTGCCAGTCTTTCCCTGCTGCAAGGAAAGGCTTCAGCAGTGGGGAAGGACTTCAGCAACTCACTGCTTTGTCAATACAGTATTTTAGATAAAGCTAAACTTTATCACAGTAGGTCAACTAACTTGAACTGCCACAAGTTTTTTTTTTTTTTTTTTTTTTTTTTTTTAATAAAGTTCAGTTTTACTCTAAAGGTTGAGTATGGAAAATTTGGCTCCACCTCAGTCAACTCTGAGTTTTCAGAGTCACAGCTATTTAATGACTAAAACAAGTATTTAGTACTGTTTACTCCTGTTAGCACTTCAGTGGCAATGCAGCTCTGGAAGAGTGAGCTGGATTCTATTGCGGTTTGCACAACATTCTGAATGCAGGTTTCTAGTTTGGGTGTGTGACTCAACAAGAACCCAGCTTGAATTTCTGATTTGACATTAAATTTGCAGGATAAGCAATTTTATAAACATAATCACAAAGTTATTTTATTTGTAAATTGATCAGATTTGATCTGCAGGTCATTGAGAGGCAATAAATATATGGAAACCTACACTGTTCTTTTGAAACTCAGTTTTAAGTATAATTGCACTTTTAAAACTCTGTTAAATCCTTAACCTATAATATTTGTATCAGGATCCCATGTGCGTAGCTACTGAATTTATTACTTAAAATTACTTTTACTTTCTGACTAAAAACTTTTTCAAAATAGTTCAAATCTGCAGTGTGTGTGTGGATTTCAGAGTTATTTAAAAGTATTTCTCTAGGGCATCCATCATCCAAAGGTAACAGGATGTTTCAGAGGTGAGAGACATTTTTTCATGCAAATATATGCAAATACTATAGGTGGTTCTACACACCAACAATTCTAAGCAATTGTCTTTCCTAATTTCAGTTGAGAATCCCAGATGTACAAATTAAGTGTTTTCACATCGAACATTGTTGCTACCTGAATACTCAGATTCAGGTAAGTTTAAAGCATTGAGAATATTTCTGATGCACCTGCACCTGACACAAATAGCCTGATATGCCAAAATGAAGAATGTAAGTCCAAGATGTTCTTGCCATGGCAGTATAATAGGTACCAGGACTAAAGTATCAGAAGACATAACTCAGTGGGAACAAAGACCTTCAGTGCCATGGCAGTGTGGTCCCAGAAGTGGCAACTTTTTTTTTTTTTTTTTAATTGATGGACTGGTATGATGGATAGGGGATATTCACCTTGTTTTCCGGCTTGTCAAGGTTTTTGGACTCTGCAGGAGATGAAAGCTCCACATCAGGATCCTGGAATTGACAGCTATTTGTCTAGTCTACAAGACTTTGATCAAGACCAAAGATTTACCTGCTACAGAAAAACTGTCCAGTCAAATCTTTGAGTTTTTGTACAACAGTGCAAATGTGTGTCTTAGGTCTCAGTCTAGCATTATGTATTCTGGAAGGAGAGTAAGTCCTTTATTACCAAGGAGAACTCCTGATGTCTCCAGTTCTCCTTCAGGGTCAAATAAGACCCAATGTCTTTTGCAAACTTCCCTTTCTTAGATTGAAATTGTGAATTTGTCTATTTTTGCCCTGATTCCATTGGTTCGGGAAATCTGTCTTCAGGTTAGTTGAGATGAAGCCAAGATGTTGTCAATACTCTAATTGGGTCTTGGCAGTTTTGTTTTCACGCATTGTATGTCTGGTGGTGCCATCGCTTTGCAAATTACTGGCTCTTTGTCTTCAGATTTTTGTCAGAATATCCACCTGAACCTTTTCAGGTTGACACCGTGACTTCTGGATTGCTTACATGCTTGATTAGACTGTACTTCAGAAATCTAGTGAATCCTATTGAAAAGCAGAGTTTATGATCAAAAAACTCTTATTTTTTTAATGTTCCTGTCTGTTACATTTTGAACATTAAGAACAGTATTTGAATTCATGCTGCATGGGTTGTGATTTTAGGTTCCACCCTCAGAGTAACAGTCCTCATTCACCCTATGATAACAAGTTTCAGAGTAGCAGCCGTGTTAGTCTGTATCCGCAAAAAGAACAGGAGTATTTGTGGCACCTTAGAGACTAACAAATTTATTAGAGCATAAGCTTTCGTGGGCTACAGCCCACTTCTTCGGATGCATATAGAGTGGAACATATATTGAGGAGATATATATACACACATACAGAAAGCATGAACAGGTGGGAGTTGTCTTACCAACTCTGAGAGGCCAATTAAGTAAGAGAAAAAAAACTTTTGAAGTGATAATCAAGATAGCTCAGTACAGACAGTTTGATAAGAAGTGTGAGAATACTTACAAGGGGAGATAGATTCAATGTTTGTAATGGCTCAGCCATTTCCAGTCCTTATTCAATCCTGAGTTGATTGTATCCAGTTTGCATATCAATTCCAGCTCAGCAGTCTCTTGTTGGAGTCTGTTTTTGAAGTTTTTCTGTTGTAAGATAGCCACCCGCAGGTCTGTCATTGAATGGCCAGACAGGTTAAAGTGTTCTCCCACTGGTTTTTGAGTATTATGATTCCTGATGTCAGATTTGTGTCCATTAATTCTTTTGCGTAGAGACTGTCCGGTTTGGCCAATGTACATGGCAGAGGGGCATTGCTGGCACATGATGGCATATATCACATTGGTAGATGTGCAGGTGAATGAGCCCCTGATGGTATGGCTGATGTGATTAGGTCCTATGATGATGTCACTTGAATAGATATGTGGACAGAGTTGGCATCGGGCTTTGTTACAAGGATAGGTTCCTGGGTCAGTGTTTTTGTTCAGTGATGTGTGGTTGCTGGTGAGTATTTGCTTTAGGTTGGGGGGTTGTCTGTAAGCGAGGACAGGTCTGTCTCCCAGGATCTGTGAGAGTAAAGGATCATCTTTCAGGATAGGTTGTAGATCTCTGATGATGCGCTGGAGAGGTTTTAGTTGGGGGCTGAAGGTGACAGCTAGTGGTGTTCTGTTATTTTCTTTGTTGGCCCTGTCTTGTAGGAGGTGACTTCTGGGTACTCGTCTGGCTCTGTCAATCTGTTTTTTCACTTCAGCAGGTGGGTATTGTAGTTTTAAGAATGCTTGATAGAGATCTTGTAGGTGCTTGTCTCTGTCTGAGGGATTGGAGCAAATGCGGTTATATCTTAGAGCTTGGCTGTAGACAATGGATCGAGTGGTGTGTTCTGGATGGAAGCTGGAGGCATGTAGGTAAGTGTAGCGGTCAGTAGGTTTCCGGTATAGGGTGGTATTTATGTGACCATCGCTTATTAGCACAGTAGTGTCCAGGAAATGGACCGCTTGTGTGGATTGATCTAGGCTGAGGTTGATGGTGGGATGGAAATTTATTGAAATCATGGTGGAATTCCTCAAGGGCTTCTTTTCCATGGGTCCAGATGATGAAGATGTCATCAATGTAGTGCAAGTAGAGTAGGGGCGTTAGGGGATGAGAGCTAAGGAAGCGTTGTTCTAAGTCAGCCATAAAAATGTTGGCATACTGTGGGGCCATGCGGGTACCCATAGCAGTGCCGCTGACTTGAAGGTATATATTGTCCCCAAATGTGAAATAGTTGTGGGTGAGGACAAAGTCACAGAGTTCAGCCACCAGGTTAGCTGTGACATTATCGGGGATACTCTTCCTGATAGCTTGTAGTCCATCTTTGTGTGGAATATTGGTGTAGAGGGCTTCTACGTCCATAGTGGCCAGGATGGTGTTTTCTGGAAGATCACCGATGGATTGTAGTTTCCTCAGGAAGTCAGTGGTGTCTCGAAGATAGCTGGGAGTGCTGGTAGCGTAGGGTCTGAGGAGAGAGTCCACATAACCAGACAAGCCTGATGTTAGGGTGCCAATGCCTGAGATGATGGGGCGTCCAGGTTTATGGATCTTGGGTAGCAAATAGAATACCCCTGGTCAGGGTTCTAGGCATGTGTCTGTACAGATTTGTTCCTGTGCTTTGTCAGGGAGTTTTTGTAGCAGATGGTGTAGTTTCTTTAGGTAATCCTCAGTGGGATCAGAGGATAATGGCCTGTAGAATGTGGTGTTAGAGAGCTGTCTAGCAGCCTCTTGGTCATATTCCAATTTATTCATGATGACGACAGCACCTCCTTTGTCAGCCTTTTTGATTATGATGTCAGGGTTGTTTCTGAGGCTGTAGATGGCGTTGTGTTCAGCATGGCTGAGGTTATGGGGCAAGTGATGTTGCTTTTCCACAATTTCAGCCTTTGCACGTTGACTGAAGCAATCTATGTAGAAATCCAGTCTGTTGTTTTGACCGTCCGGATGCCCCATGTTACCAGTAGGGTTGTGTGAGATAATTACTTTGCCTTGATGGCTGCTGAATTTCTTCTTAGTAATACCCTCAGTTGTGCTGTGGATGTCTCAGGTTGGATATATTCATTTTGCTACTTTGAGGGGCATTCCTCCAGTGTGGGCATAAATGACTGAAGGGTTGGAGGGACTTTAGCCACTCAAAAATGTAAGAATTGCTTTAATAAACACTTAGTTTGGAACAGCAGTTGTTTATGTGGCTTTATTAAAAATGGACAAATTTAGTCATGGTACCAAGCTACTCATTAATGCACTACTAAATATCTATTGTTGTATTACTTTTTAATTTAGCACTCCCCTCCCCAATACTTTAACTTTAGCCCTTGTGCAATGCATGTAGCTCATTTGCTTTGGGGTAGGACTTTTGGAACCTCTGGTTCTCTGTTGGACAGAGTTATCATCTGTAGCTTACACCTATGACTAGAGCATTCAGTGTGTTTTAGTTAAACAATAAAACAAGTTTATTAACTACAAAGAGATACATATTAAGTGAGTACAAGCAATGAGGCATAAAAGTCAGAAATGGTTATAAGAAAATAAAGATGTTTTCTAGTGCCTAGCTTAACAAATTATATTAAATTCAAAGACAAATTTCTCACCACGTGCTCCCAAAAGCATTACTGACCAAACTCTTCAGGTCAGGGCCCCTCCCCCAGAGTCCAGCAGCTGTTTCCTTTGTCTTCTCAGGTGCAGGAAGAGAGAGGAGGCAGGCCTTGGAGTTTGTCCTTCCTCTTTATAGTTTCAGTCCCTCGTTGAAAAGCATTTCCAGCTGAGAACCAAGAGACAGGGAGTCTGGTGGAGGAAGGAGATCTCATGCTGTTTCTTGGCTAAGATGCAGATCTTTGTCCCTGCCCCCCTTTCTTGCCAAAGAATGGCCACTTCGTAGGTGATAGCCCATCAGCTTTGTTTATACCTGACTAGGACATCAGCTTGAGAAACTGGTTTAGCCACTCCCCAGACTTATCTGGGCAACACACTTTAGTCATGATTTCAGCTTATGTTCGTAACTTTACACATAATGTTGCTACCTGTATTTTACCATGATATTACTGATCTCCATGTTGTGAATTTTTAAATGATACCTGAAAAGGCATGCCAGGTACAAAGATTATTACAATAATGTGTAGGGTGTGAATACTGGGGTGCATTCCATCACAGAGGTGAAAATATTGTTGTGGTCATGTGGAGTCTTTGTTGCATGAAGTAGGTAGCAATGATGGTAATGTTTCCCTATTTGATATCATGTAAAGTATGGCAGGACAATGTACTGTCTCTGCTGTTGAGATCAAACTGTTCCAGCATATCAGCAAACTTGAGAATAGGCTAAATTACTTCATTTTTTGTTGTTTCTTCTCAAAATCATGTATTTAATATTTACTGGAACAGCAGAGGTGATAATCAGATACCTCTAGTTGCCAGCAAGTGTTTCTACTATGATACACAAGAGAAACGTCTAAGCAACCATGGGGTAATAAAATTTCAAACAGTGAAATTATTTTAAGTAATTATTTGGATGCATTTTTTTTCTTTCTTAATTTAAATATTAAATTTTTTGTAACTCACGATCAAGGGTAAATTCCAAAATATAACAAAAGTAATAATTTCAAACTGAGCTTGATCTTACATGGGGAGAAAAATGTTTTGCTTTTAAATGCAGACTGTTTAACACTTTTGAAATTGCTCTCCAAAAACAATGCGCTTACCTGTCCCATTTTGCAGTTGCAGACTTACTGAATGTTATCTTCCTTACTGGAGGTGTGGAAACCAAATTGTTCTATTAATCAAGATAGAAAAATTAATAGAAAGATGTTTACTATCAATTTAATGGCTGATCATGGCTAGCTGTTTTTTGTTTTTTTGTTCATAAAGGTTAATGTAACTGAAGTGCGTGAGTCTGTCCTCACAAGTTCTTAGGCACTGAAGAATGGCCCCACCCCACAAACATACCTTTTGGATCCATCACCTGCAAATGTAGATGACAATTTCTCTTATACTACAGATCTCTCATTTATCATAGGGTTCATGTTACATCTTCAGCTTATGCATGACAAAACTCCAAGACAGATATCAATGAAATTTCAAAGAAATAGTCAGCCTGTGAAAAGTATGCCAAGTCTGAAGTGTATTTAAAATATTTCAGATAGTGGAGTAAAACTTCAAGACCATATTTTTTTTGAGTGGCACATACTTATTAGATATTCATTTATATAATCTTTCAAAAATATTAGTTACTGACATTAATAAACAATTGTTAAATCTATACATTATTTTTATAGAAATATTAAAGTAGACGGTGACAAATACAAAAGGTGAGCAGTTTGTACAGTATAGGTTGAGAGTTACAATAAGCATACAAATTGTTTCTGAATGGTTTTCCAATCAGTTTACCCTATTTGGCTTTCTTCATACAATTCACTTGTTAATAGGGCTGTCAAGGGATTAAAAAAATTAATCGAGATTAATTGCACAAATAAAAAATTAATTGAGATTAATCGCACTGTTAAAGAATAATAGAATACCATTTATTTAAATATTTTTGGATGTTTTCTTCATTTTCAAATATATTGATTTCAATTACCACACAAAATACAAAGTGTACAGTACTCACTTTGTATTATTATTTTTAATTACAAATATTTGCACAGTAAAAAGCAAAAGAAATAGTATTTTTCAATTCACCTAATACAAATAATGTAATCTCTTTATCATGAAAGTTGAACTTACAAATGTAGAATTATGTACAAAAAATAACTGTGCTCAAAAATAAAACATTGTAAAACTTTAGAGCCTACAAGTCTACTTAATCCTACTTCTTGTTCAGCCAATTGCTCAAACAAACAAGTTTGTTTACATTTGCAGGAGATAATGCTGCCCGCTTTTTGTTTACAATGTCACCTGAAAGTGACCACAGGTGTTTGCATGGCACTGTTGTAGCCGGCATCACAAGATATTTACGTGCCAGATGCGCTAAAGATTCATATGTCCCTTTATTCTTCAACCACTCTTCCAGAGGACATGTGTCCATGCCGATGATGGGTTCTGCTCAATAATGATCCAAAGCAGTGCGGACCGGTGCGTATTCATTTTCATCATCTGAGTCAGATGCCACCAGCAGAAAGTTGATTTTCTTTTTTTGTGATTCAATTCTGAGGTTTCCGGAGTGTTGCTCTTTTAAGACTTTCGAAAACATGCTCCACACCTCATCCCTCTCAGATTTTGGAAGGCACTTTAGATTCTTAAACCTTGGGTTGAGTGCTGTAGCTATCTTTAGACATCTGACATTGGTACCTTCTTTGCGTTTTGTCAAATCTGCAGTGAAAATGTTCTTAAAACAAACAACATATGCTGGGTCATCATCTGAGATTGCTATAACATGAAATATATAGCAGAATATGGGTAAAATAAAGCAGGAGACATACAATTCTCCCCCAAGGAGTTCAGTCAAAATTTAATTTAAAAAAATGCGTTAACGAGTGTCAGCAGCATAGAAGCATGTCCTCTGGAATGATGGTCGAAGCATGAAGGGGAATACAAATGTTTAGCATGTCTGGCACGTAAATACCTTGCAATGATGGCTATAGAAGTGCCATGCAAATGCCTGTTCTCACTTTCAGGTGACATTGTAAATAAGAAGTGGACAGCATTATGTCCCATAACTGTAAACAAATTTGTCTTAGCAATTGGCTGAACAAGAAGTAGGACTAAGTGGACTTCTAGGCTCTGAAGTTTTACATTGTTTTGTTTCTGAATGCAGTTATGTAGCAAAAAAAAATCTACATTTCTAAGTTACACTTTCACAATAAAGAGATTGCACTTCAGAACTTTTATGAGGTGAATTGAAAAATACTATTTCTTTATAATTTTTACAGTGCAAATATTTGTAATAAAAATAATATAAAGTAAGCAATGTACACTTTGTATTCTGTGTTGTAATTGAATTCAATATATTTGAAAATGTAGAAAAACATCCACAAATATAATAAATTTCAACTGGTATTCTATTGTTTAACAGTGTGATTAAAAGTGCAATTAATCGCAATCAGGATGGATTTGATTTAAATCAATTTGATTTAAATCATGATTTAAATCACCAGTCAGGAAGACTCGATTTAATCATGGATTTCTACATAAAAGTGCATTCTTGTTGGTTGTTATAACCTTAATACGTATTCTTCACAACTCCGAGATAGATGTAGGTTTCATTTTTAGAAGGTACACACTATACATTTTTTAAGTGATTTATTTTGGAAACTTTTCAGATTAGTTTTACAGCTATATCAGAAAATGAATGATTGTTTGGTTATTTCATTTACCAAAGGTAATTCAAGCAGATAGTTCACTTCCCAATGACTTCATAAATATCTCCAATTCAACATGTTAATCTTTAATATTTGGAGGATTTTCTTGCCATGCTGTATTAGGAGGAGAACATCACCAGACAGACATTTAAATGGTTTTATTTAACTAAAACAACAATGTTATGTATTCTGGATTTTTTTCTTCAACAGCAAATATATAATATTTTAACAAAACAAGCATACGAATTTTTGAATTTAGCTAAACATTCAAGATTTTTTAAATCAGGTTTGTTTTTGTAAAAATTGTTTTTAACTGAATTAGTTAAATGAAATTAAACGAAAAACAAAAATTTAATTGACTGTGTCAGCCAGGTCAACATGAGAAACTTAAAATATTGGCTTCTGCAGCTAACACAGTCATCTTCACCTTCATTTTCCTGTTTGTTCATAATCTGGAAAAGAAAAACAAGCTTTCCTGCTTTTTCAGGTCCCAACCAATTTCTCAGTTTGGAATGAATTAGTCCAAAGGAAGAAAATATTCTTTCTACACCGGCAGAAGAAGCTACTGCTGTTAAAAGTGAGATTATCACTTCAACAGTCTCTGAATCCAAATGCTTAAGTGACTTCCTCCAGTTCACTGGTGTGACTTTCTTTAAAACATCATCAGCAAACATCTATTTCTTGAATGTTTCCCCCTTAGCTCTGAAGTTTATTATAGTTGGCATTATGGAGGGATGATTGCTGGATGTCCATGTCGTAGCCAACTCTCTTCTTCAGCAGTTAAGGTTTGACCCTGGGTACCGAGCATTGAGAATATTTGCAAGAAAATGAGCTGGAGATGGTGCTTGTCCCATTCGTTTTTTTAATGCTTGTAATTTTACTCTGTCATTGCATATTTTCTCTTTTTAAGATTTCACTCAGTTCCTTTAAAATTTCAACAGCGTCAGCAATAAAACAGCGATTTCCCTGCATTTTGTTCAAGGCTACAGAAATAGGCTTCAGGGTACACAGCATGTGTTCAACATTTCTCTTAAGCCCAATGTTGAGAACTTTGGCTGTGACAGTGCCATCTATTTTTTCACGATTTTGTTCACAGACTGTCATCAGATTAGGTCAGTTCTTGATATAGTGCTCAAAACAGTCCACTACTGAGTTCCATCGCACGTCTTGTGGGAGAGTTAGCTTGGTTCCTCCCACTTTTTTCAGAGCAGCTGCTGCAAAGTGGTTGTTACGGAAGTATTTTGCAATTTCAACATTAGCCTTTATTTCTGGAACACTGAAGTCTTTGGCTAGAAGGTGCATCAAATGAGCACTGCAACCGTATG
The DNA here is from genome assembly GCF_028017835.1 of Emys orbicularis. Lineage (NCBI taxonomy): Eukaryota > Metazoa > Chordata > Testudines > Emydidae > Emys > Emys orbicularis. The sequence goes on from NC_088683.1 coordinate 34,687,853, forward strand.
TTATCAGCTTGGGACTTTCTTCTAAATAATTTCTTATCTTGGATGCATTTTCAGCATTGTCTGTGACCAAGCTGCATACTAGACATTTGAATTTTTTTCAGAGTTTGTTATAGCTTTCACTGCTACTTCTTGTTAGTATTCTGCTCTGTGTGCATTTCCTGATGTATCCATTGTTTCTGTAAGGAAGACATTCCCTTCTTCTGTTGTCACACAAGCACATACAACAGGATCATTGTGGTCATTGCTCCACCCATCAAGACTCAGGCTAACAATTTTACCCTCTAGACCTTTTGCACAATGCTCAATTTCTCTTTCATACACTTTATGCAGCAATTTACCTGCGACATCTGCTCTGTTGGGTGGACTGTATCCTGGTCTTAATGATTGAACCATATTAATGAAGTGTGGGTTCTCAATCATACGGAAAGGAGAGTTTGTTGAATAAACAAACTGGGCAATTTTTTCATCAATTATCTCTTTTTGTAATCTGCTGGTTCTTATCACAAACTTATCTATGGTTGTTTCCGGATGATGGAGATTTTTTTCCCCCTTTGTGCTAAAGGTGATATACTGTGGCTATGTGACATACATGATGTGACTGAAACACTATCATTGACAGATAATTCTGAAACTATAGAAAATGATAGTGATCTTGAAGATGGAGAGTCTTCAGAATCCTGTATGTTGAGGATGGATTTTCCTAAACAAAATAAGTCAATGCAGTTATTGAATTATTATTACCATAGTGCTCATTTAGTATTACTCATTGCATCCACTGACACCCAGTACTACTTTAAAGGTGAAATATTAAAAGGAAGATCTGCCTATTTCAGCGATTTATTTTTTATCACAACTGCATCTAAAATGATAGTACCATAGAATAACAACTGTATTTTTTGCTCAAAAGTGAAAATTCAAGAATAGTCCAGAAGGAAGACAGGCAGTCCTTAAGAAAGAAGTATGAAATAAAAAAGTTTACCAACCTGAAGATCCTTCGTGTTTCAGACATGTTCCTTTCATCATCTTCAATGCAACTTCCTCCTGAGAAGGAACATTTCTCATGATGTTGTTTTATTCGGGCAACCAGGCCTTGCATTTCTTTGTTGCACTGTTTGTATTTTTCACGCATGCCTGTCTTACCCACAGGTAGAGGAACTTCATTAAAATAATCCCAAACTGGGCCTGTTGCCAATATAGGTTTTCCCTTCTAGTTAGAGAATGGTATGGTAGATCTCAAATCAATGAAGGCTACACTCAGAAAGACCTCAAGACTTCTGGAATATGCTGCTCAAACAGTTTCACTTGTGTTTCTACTGCCTGTCCCTCCCTTCTCACATTTATCTCCAGACTTCTCCTTGTCCAGACCTATTCCGCTCCCAACAATCTTCTATTAATTGAACTATTTGAAACTTTGCACTTTTAGAGAAAGGTAAGGGATTGACTCTGTGTACAAAAATGTGCAGAGGAACAACAGGGTTGAGGTCTGTTATTTCTCACCTCTATATATTTATTTAGTTATTTAAAAACATTTTTGCTGCTGACAAGCATGTTATTTCTGGAGACACAAATCCAAAGTTTGAGAACTGCAAAACTAAGCATCTCTGATGGTATCTTCTAGACTGAGCACTGAATCCCATTGGGTAGCTAGAAAGATTAACCTAAATAATCTATACAGAAACCCCTGGAATAGGGGTCCCTAGTCCATGAACTATTGAAACTCATTTACAAAACTTTTCTTAAACATTACATGAATATATTGTCTCATACTATAGAATTAGAATTAAAATCCCTATTCCATGATGAGCTATCTTTTAGCTATAAAGTTTTAATTAAGATACAATCTTTAGATAGGGTTTTTCCTGGAAAAAACATTTTATCAAAAAAATCCGATTTAAATAAAAATCCGATTTTTTTTTTTTTTAAATCATTGATTTTTATCCACCCTGATCGCTATTAATGTTTTTAATCACGATTAATTTTTTGGAGTTAATCACGTGAGTTAACTGAGATTAATTGACAGCTCAATTTGTTAATTTAATACAGTTCTCTACTCTGTCATAGTCCCATAACATTACCACTGTTGAGCGAAAACAGGATGGGGCTCCTTTAAAACGATAAGCACTTACGTAAAGGGGATTATAACTGATTTATAACTCTAGGCTTGTTTTTCCATTTGTAAAAAACAACAAACTTGTACATGCAGTCTTGTACCTGTTACTCTGAGTGAAGTGAGGCTGAAGTGTAAACTAAGAAATGGCCATATAAAAAAGTAGAAACGGTCCATTTGACTGTATATGCCATTTTTACCAAATTCTGTTGTGCTCCAGAAATCCAGAATACCTGAACTCAACGGACACTGGATTTACAACTATTCTAACTGAAGACAGAATTTACAACAGGTATAAGCGAAGACAGAATTTTGTCTAAACTCTTTGCCACCCTATTTTCCAACTTTAATTTTAACTGCCTTTTTTTTTTTTTTTTTTACTTAGATCACTACAGTATTGATTGACTGAAAAATACCAAGATGTCAAAAACTGGTGGTGATCTCAAGTACTCATTCTCAAATTTTGGACATTTACTTTATAAATAGGTTCTGATTCTTTATCTAGCTTTTTGTGTATGCTTTTTCCAATTTAAGAGGGGACATGTTAGATTGCAATACATGCAGCATCTTCAAAGTGATCTTTACCTGTCATCTTCTAAGGAAATTGTTCTCTGGCTGGCTCCAGGGATTATAATTTTTTATTTCAGAGGATTTGTGATTTTACAATATTTACAAGAACCACTATTATATTAGTTCAGTAAAGCTGTTAAAATCATGTAATTATAATTTTCCAAGGTATATACAGTTCCCTGATGCAGAGACCCTAATGCTGCACAATAATCAAATGTTAAGTTCTCTAAAGAGAAATAGCAAAGCTTCTGGTACATAGAACATTGTACTTTAATATCTTTTGCCAACAATTTGATTGGTAATTTTGTTCTGTACAATCTTTGCTGAACCCTTTTCACTGTTTGTCATTCTTCAATTTATAAAACTTTAGTTTGTTTAAAGAAAGTATATTTTTTTCATATATTAGCTGAAATATTAGCTCTTCATTAGCTAGGAAAAAATACTCCAGAATGTGAAATACACAAAGTATGCTGCTAAGGATCTCTTTGCTAGCATTAGCACACTATAGGTAGAAACTAAACACTAGCTGGGTAAAAGACAAGAGGTCACAACTTGGTTAAAACACAATTTGTTAGATAGCTTTAAACCACTCTCTGCAGTCAAAGTGCCAGACCGTATAGGCTAATAGACACAAGACTGCTGGGCTCAAGGCACAAGCCCTTTATTTTGCCTTTTACCTAAGAGGAAGAGTTGGGTCCTCTAAGCCCAGCAATGAGATTTCCCTTCCCTGGCCTTTTTAAAAACCCTGTTCTTGGAATTTACAGCAGGACATATTAGTGACTACTCTTCTTTGCACAAGACCGTCTGATGGCACCGTTTTCTCCTATCCTGAAATAATCTGCAGATCTGTGGTTTCCTAGTTTTAATTTGTGTATCTGTTGAGGCAGGGGCAGCAAGTTATATGAGGCCGTGGTACCTGTGCTCCAGGAATATTCAGGGCCCGTGGGCCTGGCTCCACCAATGTTCGGAGCTGGGTCTCTCCCACCGGCCCCGCCTGCTGCCCCCGGTCGATTTATAAGGACCCGGGGGCTGCTGCTGACACCACCAGCAGTGCAGTGGGGCTAAGGCGGCTTCCTGCCCACCCTCACTCCGCGCCACTCCCGGAAGTGGCCAGCATGTCCCTGCAGCCCTGGACGGGGACCGGTGTCTCTGAGCGCCCGTGGGCCTGGCTCCACCAATGTTCGGAGCTGGGTCTCTCCCACCGGCCCCGCCTGCTGCCCCCGGTCGATTTATAAGGACCCGGGGGCTGCTGCTGACACCACCAGCAGTGCAGTGGGGCTAAGGCGGCTTCCTGCCCACCCTCACTCCGTGCCACTCCCGGAAGTGGCCAGCATGTCCCTGCAGCCCTGGACGGGGACCGGTGTCTCTGAGCGCCCGTGGGCCTGGCTCCACCAATGTTCGGAGCTGGGTCTCTCCCACCGGCCCCGCCTGCTGCCCCCGGTCGATTTATAAGGACCCGGGGGCTGCTGCTGACACCACCAGCAGTGCAGTGGGGCTAAGGCGGCTTCCTGCCCACCCTCACTCCGCGCCACTCCCGGAAGTGGCCAGCATGTCCCTGCAGCCCTGGACGGGGACCGGTGTCTCTGAGCGCTGACTTCGCAGCTCCCATTGGCCAGGAACTGCAGCCAATGGGAGCTGCGGGGGTGGTGCCTGTGGGCAGCAGTGCGCAGAGACTCCCTGTCCCCCCCACCCCTGCCTAGGAGCCGCTGCCAGAAGTGTGTGTGGGTCGCTTTCGGGAGCCGACCGAGGTAAGGGCCTCACCCTCTCCCGCACCCCTGCCCGAGCCCACACCTCGCACCCAAACTCCCTCCCAGAGCCTGACCCCTCAGCCCACACCTCGCACCCAAACTCCCTCCCAGAGCCTGACCCCTCAGCCCTCCTGCACCCAAACTCCCTCCCAGAGCCTGACCCTTCACCCCTCCCACACCCCAACTCCCTGCCCCAGTCCAGGGCCCGCACCCAAACTCCCTCCCAGAGCCCGCACCCATGACCCCTCCCACACCCAAACTCCCTCCCAGAGCCTGCACCCCTCCCGCACCCAAACTCCCTCCGAGAGCCTTAGACAGGTGTGTGTGTGTGTGTGTGTGTGTGTGTGTTGGGGGGCGGAGAGGGAGGAATTGGACCTGTTCTGGGCACCACCAAAAATTATACAATCATTCCGGGGTACAAAATATATCGGAAGGACAGAACAGGCCGTGCAGGGGGAGGAGTGGCACTATATGTTAAAGAAAGTGTAGATTCAAATGAAGTAAAAATCTTAAGCGAATCCACAGGTTCCATAGAGTCTCTATGGATAGAAATTTCATGCTCTAGTAAAAATATAACATTAGGGATCTATTATCGACCACCTGACCAGGACAGTAATAGTGATGATGAAATGCTAAGGGAAATTAGAGAGGCTATCAAAATTAAGAACCCAATAATAGTGGGGGATTTCAATTATCCCCATATTGACTGGGAACATTTCACTTCAGGACGAAATGCAGAGATAAAATTTCTCGATACTTTAAATGACTGCTTCATGGAGCAGCTCGTACGGGAACCCACAAGGGGAGAGGCGACTCTAGATTTAATCCTGAGTGGAGCGCAGGAGCTGGTCCAAGAGGTAACTATAGCGGGACCGCTTGGAAATAGTGACCATAATACAATAGCATTCAACATCCCTGTGGTGGGAAGAACACCTCAACTGCCCAACACTGTGGCCTTTAATTTCAAAAGGGGGAACTATACAAAAATGAGGGGGTTAGTCAGACAAAAGTTAAAAGGTTCAGTGACTAAAGTGAAATCCCTGCAAGTTGCGTGGGCCCTTTTTAAAGACACCATAATAGAGGCTCAACTTCAATGTATACCCCAAATTAAGAAAAACAGTAAAAGAACTAAAAAAGAGCCACCGTGGCTTAACAACCATGTAAAAGAAGCAGTGAGAGATAAAAAGACTTCCTTTAAAAAGTGGAAGTCAAATCCTAGTGAGGCAAATAGAAAGGAGCACAAACACTGCCAACTTAAGTGCAAGAGTGTAATAAGAAAAGCCAAAGAGGAGTTTGAAGAACGGCTAGCCAAAAACTCCAAAGGTAATAACAAAATGTTTTTTAAGTACATCAGAAGCAGGAAGCCTGCTAAACAACCAGTGGGGCCCCTTGACGATGAAAATACAAAAGGAGCGCTTAAAGATGATAAAGTCATTGTGGAGAAACTAAATGGATTCTTTGCTTCAGTCTTCACGGCTGAGGATGTTAGGGAGATTCCCAAACCTGAGCTGGCTTTTGTAGGTGACAAATCTGAGGAACTGTCACAGATTGAAGTATCACTAGAGGAGGTTTTGGAATTAATTGATAAACTCAACATTAACAAGTCACCGGGACCAGATGGCATTCACCCAAGAGTTCTGAAAGAACTCAAATGTGAAGTTGTGGAACTATTAACTAAGGTTTGTAACCTGTCCTTTAAATCGGCTTCGGTACCCAATGACTGGAAGTTAGCTAATGTAACGCCAATATTTAAAAAGGGCTCTAGGGGTGATCCCGGCAATTACAGACCGGTAAGTCTAACGTCGGTACCGGGCAAATTAGTTGAAACAATAGTAAAGAACAAAATTGTCAGACACATAGGAAAACATAAACTCTTGAGCAATAGTCAACATGGTTTCTGTAAAGGGAAATCGTGTCTTACTAATCTATTAGAGTTCTTTGAAGGGGTCAACAAACATGTGGACAAGGGGGATCCGGTGGACATAGTGTACTTAGATTTCCAGAAAGCCTTTGACAAGGTCCCTCACCAAAGGCTCTTACGTAAATTAAGCTGTCATGGGATAAAAGGGAAGGTCCTTTCATGGATTGAGAACTGGTTAAAGGACAGGGAACAAAGGGTAGGAATTAATGGTAAAGTCTCAGAATGGAGAGGGGTAACTAGTGGTGTTCCCCAAGGGTCAGTCCTAGGACCTATCCTATTCAATTTATTCATAAATGATCTGGAGAAAGGGGTAAACAGTGAGGTGGCAAAGTTTGCAGATGATACTAAACTACTCAAGATAGTTAAGACCAAAGCAGATTGTGAAGAACTTCAAAAAGATCTCACAAAACTAAGTGATTGGGCAACAAAATGGCAAATGAAATTTAATGTGGATAAATGTAAAGTAATGAACATTGGAAAAAATAACCCCAACTATACATACAACATGATGGGGGCTAATTTAGCTACAACGAGTCAGGAAAAAGATCTTGGCGTCATCGTGGATAGTTCTCTAAAGATGTCCACGCAGTGTGCAGAGGCGGTCAAAAAAGCAAACAGGATGTTAGGAATCATTAAAAAGGGGATAGAGAATAAGACTGAGAATATATTATTGCCCTTATATAAATCCATGGTTCGCCCACATCTCGAATACTGTGTACAGATGTGGTCTCCTCACCTCAAAAAAGATATTCTAGCACTAGAAAAGGTTCAGAAAAGAGCAACTAAAATGATTAAGGGTTTAGAGAGGGTCCCATATGAGGAAAGATTAAAGAGGCTAGGACTCTTCAGTTTGGAAAAGAGAAGACTAAGGGGGGACATGATAGAGGTATATAAAATCATGAGTGATGTTGAGAAAGTGGATAAGGAAAAGTTATTTACTTATTCCCATAATACAAGAACTAGGGGTCACCAAAAGAAATTAATAGGCAGCAGGTTTAAAACAAATAAAAGGAAGTTCTTCTTCACGCAGCGCACAGTCAACTTGTGGAACTCCTTACCTGAGGAGGTTGTGAAGGCTAGGACTATAACAATGTTTAAAAGGGGACTGGATAAATTCATGGTGGCTAAGTCCATAAATGGCTATTAGCCAGGATGGGTAAGAATGGTGTCCCTAGCCTCTGTTCCTCAGAGGATGGAGATGGATGGCAGGAGAGAGATCACTTGATCATTGCCTGTTAGGTTCACTCCCTCTGGGGCACCTGGCATTGGCCACTGTCGGTAGACAGATACTGGGCTAGATGGACCTTTGGTCTGATCCAGTACGGCCTTTCTTATGTTCTTATGTTCTTATGCCACCCCTGTGTTGAGGGAGTGAGGGAGGAGATGGGTTCCCTCCATAGAGGGAACTGGGAATTCAACTCCTTTAAGCTGTGTTTCCTGGAGGAGGGGGTGCAGGAGGTTAAGGGATATCCACTTTAATAACCCCTGAATTGATGGTTTTCAGATTGTTACGTAGTTCCTTTCCTGCTAGACCAGGAGGAACCAAAATTCCTATTGAATTCTGTGGTCTCTGCCCCATATTTTCCATTGTGCTGGTGCATCAACATATGTGGTGGTTTTTAAAAAGCATAGTTTCAACCACTTGTCATAAGGGCTGAATGGGAGTAGAAAAAATGGTATCCCTTATGTTGTGATTTGGGAGGTGGACAGTAGTCTCCTCTTTTGACTTCATCTTCTCCCCCACTCCTTGCCCCTCTTTCTGATATTGCCCAAGACTCCCCTGTCCTCCTTCTCCCAGGAGGACTTCTCTCTTCTTGTCTGTCTCCCTATCCATGAAGCAAGAAAGGGAACTAGACTTGTCATAGATGAGTGAAGCAGCTGATACACTGAGACAGCAGGGAAATAGGAAAATGTGGTGTCTCGGCTACAGAGCTACAACAGGAATCTCTAGCATGGTAGGTAGGCAGCTTCACCATCACTTTGGACGTAGGATATGGGGAAATTTTGACCCTCCTAATCAAAATAAGACACTTGCCAAATATGTGGCTGTTTTGCTTCTAATCAATGGGAGTGGTGAATCTCTCACCACAAACCATACTGGAAATTAGACACCCCTCATTTTTATTTAACCATCTGTCAAGGATTACCTGGTAATGTAAGAAAGCCTAAATATGAGATCAAAGATCAAATGTCAATTAACACACATTTCACAGCTGCAAATATTCACACAAGCTGGGGATAGCTCTGCTGCTAACCAACAAAGCCCCCCACACAAAATGGTTGAGATAGCAAGTAGGAATCCTTGGATAAAGTTCTCAATAGTTTAGCATGTGGTTGGAATGAGAAGCCCAATTTATACTCCATGCTTTCTCTTGTGGCTTCCAGAAATATAAAATGGCCCTGTCCCCATGAGGAATTCTCAGAGCTGGAGCAGAGAAGATCAGAGAGGTGGCTCTCCAATTGTCTTCCTCCTTGCAACAACCAAGTCCATTTATTAATTGCAAGATCTTAGTTTAGTTACATTTTAGATTCTTTGCTAATTAACTTCAGAAAAGTAAGAGAGTGTTGATAGTACAAATTATTCATAAAAGCAGGGACAGAAATAGTTCATTAAAAATGTAGGCATCTTCTCTAATTTAAAGTAATACTTTGCCTATTTTACAGAATATTGGGGTCTGGAATTAAGGTTAAAATATTTTAACAGTATGGTAATTAGCAGGTGGAACAATTTACAAGGATGGTTGTGTTGTTTCCTTCACTTGAATTCTTTAAATGAAAATTGGATGTCTTTCCAAAAGATGTGCTGTATCTCAACCAGATATTATAGACCTCATGCAGGAAATACTATGTGAAATTCTGTGGTCTGTCTCGTACAAGAGGTCAGAATAGATGATCATAATGGTCCCTTCTGACCTTAAATCCATGAAACTATAAATATTGAATTAAGGATAGAAAAGTCTTCAGAAAAATCATGAAACTTACATCAGTATAACCCTGATTTTCATTCATTTGGGAATAGTATATTTTCATCTGTTACTGTTTGAAAGATTGATTTTATTTTTATTTAGTTGGACTGTAGTACAGAATCAAAATAGATTGGGAAATACTCGCATTCTCCTAGTTCATCTTCAGAGCGTACCTTGGATAGAAAAATAAAATTGTTAATGATCTGCATGTTATTAACTTATTTTTAAATTCTTTAATTGACACAGAGTGAAGTCCACATTTTATTTCTTTAGCTATGTCATGATTATCAATTCCAAAAAAATTTTAAAAATTATTTTATTGTTAATAGCTATTTTGAGCTGATTTTAGATTTTAATATCAGTAGCTATTTTGAGGCTGGTTGTTAAATTTTAAGGCTGATTGTTACTTTTTATTATAACAGAATGAAATTTATCAGAATAATAAAATATATCACTGGTTACATCTGTTTATCACCCCGTATCTAAAGTCCACATAGACAGTGTAAATTGACTGCTGAAATCCCTCTCCAGATGTTAATAGTGGTAATTAACTCATTTGACTTGGAGTCCTTGTGGTACCTTAGAGACTAACAAATTTATTTGGGCAAATTTTATTTGGGAAAATTACTTTTTGTGGTGCTAATGAGGCTAATTCCCTCTGTTGATATTCACCCCTTCTTGTCAACTGTTGGGAATGGGCCACATGCACCCTAATTGAATTGGCCTCATTAGCACTAATGCCCCACTTGGTAAGGCAACTCCCATCTTTTCATGTGCTGTGTATATATATATTTATACCTGCTTACTGTATTTTCACTCCATGCATCTGATGAAGTGAGTTATAGCCCACGAAAGCTTATGCCCAAATAAATTGATTAGTCTCTAAGGTGCCACAAGGACTCCTCGTTGTTTTTACTGATACAGACTAACATGGCTATGTCTCTGAAACCTGTCATTTGACTTGGGTTCCCTTATGAAATCTTTAGGGAATCAATATGCTGTATTACCAGACGGATAAACAAATGATGACTTTCGGCACTCTTGTAGCTACAATATGTGGCAAGGATGATACTACGTACGAAATTTCCAAAAAATTTAACAAAATTAAATTAGAATGTCTCATAACTGGAGGTTAATGTGGAATCTTAGGTATTGTCTACCGGGAGGCTTAGTTTTCACTGAGTTGACACATTATACATATGCTGTACTAATAGAGTGCACACAGGACAGCTGTGCCATCTTTCAATTCACAACATTGTGTGTCCATGTTGGGAGCTTGCTGTATACTAAGCAAGTGGTATTCTGGGAGGGTATCCCCTGGTCCTTTACTTCGCTGTTGGGCAGTATGCACTCTGGGATTTTTTCTCACTGTGCATTCTGAGATGCATAGTGGAAGCCAATGGGTCAAATTTAAAAAATCCCACGATTCTACTCTCTGTTCCATGCTGCTTCTCTTTATGCATGGGCTAGTGCAATTTTCGAATTGCTGTCGGCCAACTTGGTCTCAACAATGCTCAGTACCGCTATGCTGGCAGCAATGACTATGAAGGATCTGGTTGGTCTAGAATGGCTTGCAGTTGCGAGAGAAATTCAGGATGGCAAAGGCAACCTTTTCTGAGATCTGTGCCCAGAGCTGCAGCTGCAGGGGTGGTCTACCAACATGTGGTGCCCCATACCAGTACAGTGGATCACCTTTGCCATCTGGAAGCTGGCCAACCAGAAATGTTACCCATCCATAGCAAACCAATTAGGATATGGACATCAGTGGTTGGGGCCATTGTCATGCAGGTATGTGAGTAAAGGAGACTTTGCCCCCAGGATCACTATTGATGTTAATGGTGGGCAGGTCACTCCAGTTATTCTGGGAGACCCAGGTTATCTTCTGCTTTCCGGGTGTCGGGTGAAAAATGAGATCCACTTCAATTCACTCTTAAACAGTTTCTTTTAGCCTTTATTTTGTACATTTTAAGACAATTCTGTTATCACCTAAGAATACATATATGCAAAAAGATGGGGGGGAGGGATAGCTCAGTGGTTTGAGCATTGGCCTGCTAAAGGGGGCCACTTAAGGATCTGGGGCAAAAATCAGTACTTGGTCCTGCTAGTGAAGGCAGGGGGCTGGACTCGATGACCTTTCGAGATCCCTTCCAGTTCTATAAGGTACATATATCTCAATATATTAAACATATATGCAAAAAGAGATAAGGCAAGAGAACTTGATCAAGTTACCTCTTCTAGGGACGGGGCAACTCATTTTAAATCTTTATTTCTGCTATGTTCTTCCCCTGTGTCTACTCCACTCTCCTATTTTCAATCACCTGTCTTTTGTCCCTTGTTCCATAACTTTGTCCAGATTCAGTTTATCCAGTTTCTTTGTCTGTGTACCTGTTTATTCTAGCTCCCTAATTAAAACATTCTCATTTATAAATCCTAATAATTAACCTAAATAGTACATTTTTGCTATCCTGCTAAAACTTACTTTTATCTGTCTATTTCTGTCATCCATTCTTTGCTGTCAACTCTACTGGTTTCATCTAGTCGTGTTTATCTTACTTGTCTGTTTTTGTGGCATTGGGTTTTTACTTGGTAGCTTGTCTTGTTGGGAGGTAGGATGGGAGTCATTTGACATTAACTATTACCTTATGGCACTCTGCTTCACCTTGCTAGTTACACACCCCAAGATTTTTACAAATAAGACACACAAACCAGGTTTCCTGGTTTATATGGTCCTGAAGCTGTTTTAACTCAGTTCTGAAATGCTGCATTAGAGGAGAGAGAGAGAAGAGCAAAAAACCCTATATAGTTTCTTATGGTATTATATATAATCACATCTTTAACCGCATTTAGTTTATATATTTGACTAACATGTTGATTACACAGTTTTCTAGCACTGGCTAATAAAGTCATTTACAGACAACTTGGACAGAAGGAAGGAACTGTTATCTACTATTATCTCAGTAGTTGCAGAATGAAAGTGGAGTGTGCATTTTGGCTGCCTGCAAGGCAGGTGACACTATTTATGAGCTAGGTTGAAAGTTGCAGAAAAAAATCTTGCCTAAGATTATAGCTACATGTTGTATTTTGCCCAATATTTGTGAGAGCAAGGGAGAAAGCTTTAACCATGGGCGGGAGGCTGAAGTACAGAGACTTGCTCAGTGTTTTGAGCAGCCAGCAAGGTGTCCACGATTGAAACAGCCAGGACAATACTATTGGGGATGCTTATTGCTCTTACTTTGAGTCTTGGGCTTGAAAATGTGCAGCTGTACACCCAGCTGTTATCCCTTGATGGCGGGAGTTGGGAAATGGATTGTGAGCACTGCAGTCTCTTATGGGTGCTAGAAGTGAACATTGTGATAGTCCTTATTTTCATCTTGTGTCTAGCCTTTATACTTTTGTAAAACCCTAAGACTTATGCAAAGTTTTTTTTCTGTGTCCTCTGCAGAACTAACACTTTTTGAATGAATTTTATCTGCTTTAATTATTAAGCACAATTTATTATATAAAAACCAAAAATAAACCTTTAATTAAAGCAACAATGAAACAAATCTTTTAAATAACGAAGTGCGGTGGAGGGGAGAAAACAGCAATGGGGAGCGGCGCTCCAATTCACAGATGAGTAAAAGTCCTGCCTCCGCTTGCTGTTCTGCCTTCCAACATTGAGTGTCGGGGCTCAAGGTTATCAAGCGAATTGGCACAAAAGAGTTGGGTTGTAGCTGTGTAATTGTTGTAATTGTATGACGGTGTAATTATTCTCACTGTCAAGAACTTGGTCCAGGAAGGGGAATGGCATCTGGGAAAACAACTGCAGCGGTACATAGGGGAACATATATTGTCGAGGGCCTGCAGAATGTAGCTGGGTCCTGGTGGAGGGCACTGGGTTGCCTGTGTGCCCACTAGCAGCATGTGCTGCAACAGGACATTCTGCCTCTGGATTGCCTCCAGGAGTTGTCTTTGCATCTCCCTATCTTTCTCTCCAGTGTCTTTTGCCATGGCAATGCTATCTCGGGCCACTGCAGCACTCTCTCTGGATAACTCCCTGTCTTTTTCTCTCTCCTACCTCAAATACAACCTTCAGCTCTCTGTGTTTTCAAAATTTTGGGGAGTCTGTAAAGAGGTTTGTGAACATTTCATCCTGAGTTTTCTGTTTCTTCACCCTCAGGTTAGCCAGCCTCTCAGCCATTGATAGAGCCCTGACTTCGAAGGTGTGGCTGCTGCAGGTGTTGTGACTGTTTTGTTTTCCTACTTCCCCAATCTCAACACCTTGAGATACAAGTACATAGGCAAATTCATAACCTCAAATACAAAAATGATAAAGACAGCATAATCATAACCAGGAAACTACAACCTTTTCATAGACACCCCACTTGACCTCCTCTGTACAAGACCTGGTGCAACCATAGGACCCTGATTGCAACAATGATCTATACGGTCACAGTTCATGTCAATAACATCACAGTTGATTTCACCAAACCAACAAAAAATACTTCCATCGATGATGATAAAAATGTGCAGATAGGCAAAGTAATAAAAATGCTGCTTGAGAACTTAATAGAGTTTGATGTAAGCCTAAAATGTTGACATATGATGTTGACAGTTTCTTTTAATGGTTATAAAGCTTTAACTAAAATTGACTGACTGTCTTCTACTGTCATTAAATAATTGTTTGATATATCCCATAATTTTGAAATTATGAAAATTTAAATAGACAAAAATAGAAAAAAATGCTTAAAAAATAAACATTGATATTATCCATTGAAATTATACAAAAAATTGAATAGTTTACTAATTGTATAATAATAAATTGTAAAGGTTGATATTTACACCCCAAGGTTCCCTCCATAGGATGTGCCTCCTGAGTCCCGGGATGGGTTTCTGGCTAGGAATTGGGCTAGCTTCCTTCCTGGCTGCCCGTAGGATCCTAAATCCTGAAGAGATGCTGGCTTTCTGTAGAGAGCTCTTCACTGCCCTCCTCGTGTTCCTCCTCTGATGATTCTAGCTGCTTGTCCTCAGGGTTGGGGCAGAGTCCACAATGTCTTTTGGTTCAGTTGTGGTGTAATTTCTAAGATCCTCTCCAGCTCCTCAAAAAATGGATAGGTTCTGTCTCCACAGCCTGTTTCTTGGCATCCCTGGTTTTAATGTAGGTTCTCCTGAGCTGTTTGCTCTTTATCCAGCTCTAGTCTGCATCCCGGTTGTGACCTAGCACAAACCTTTGACTAACAATGTTCAGATATCTTTATTCTCTTGGGTTGGCTCCAAAAGCTTGCTGTACTGACCCTTCTTTTCAGATGGTTAGGAGATCTAGGGTCTCAGCACAAGTCCAAGCAGCTGCTTGAGGCCTGTTGTAAAGGCTGCTGAAGTAATATTGCTGTAATGCGGATACATTGGAATCCAGGAGTACATAGGCAGATCCTGGCACCATGCCACCTTTTAAACAGGGGAGGGACCATCTGGTCAACTTCACCCCAGAGCAGTGGAGGGGGCACAGTTGAACAGACAGGTTGGTCATGGATATCTGCAAATCAGTGTGGAATAGCAGTTGAAGGACTGCCAGACTAGTGCGTTGCAATATTGTGTGTACTCAAAGAGTAGACGAAAAAGGACTCCAGCGTTCATATTATGTGCAGAGTACTGTGCTGTAAGGAATTGCTTTTGTGTACTTCAGCTTTTTCAGACCAGACTAACTCAAGTTTGGCTTGACTAAACACCCTGTGTAGATAAACCATTAAATCTAGTGTTTGTTCTGAGCTAGCACTTGATTTTAGTCCTTAAAATAGAGCTTAATTAAGTAGGACTTTGTGATTAGGACTTGTGCTAGTCAGCTGCACAAGTCCGCAACATGGTTGATGTCAGAATTCTAGAAACTAAATATAATAAAGGTTTGAGCCTGCTTGTTTACGTATGGTTTTCTATTAGAAGCAGTATTACATATTGAATAATGTAAAATTATTCATATTGCAGGAACACCTGAAATGGTTCCACATGAGGCAGATGTAGTTCCAATGTAGTGGTCTCCAATATTTTAAATCTTAACATCATCAATGCATACAAAATACCATGGTTTTTTAAAAGCACATAAATAAAACACCAATAGTATATTTTGTGTCAAATAATATTCTTTACTGTTTTTGTGATATTCTTGATACATAGAATTGTATTTTGTTTGGTAGTCTATTTATTGTGCATTTTTCTTTTTCAACCTAGTAAATGGAGTATGCTTGTGTGTGAAGTGTAGGTAGGAGATTAGAGAGTACTGATAATTGCAGCTACCTAGTCTAAATACTGGGTTTTCTTATGGATGGAGTTGTTTTTCACAGTTGATAGTTATTTGATGTTTTGTTTAAAATCTACATTTAAAATCTAAATATTGGTTTGAAATAAATAATATAACATTGATATATCCACATATGAATAAGATTTGCCCTAGAACTATGTAAAAGTGAATTTTGCTCCAAAGAAATGTATAAACCAAAAAAAGTTGTAATGCTTTGATATTAAGCAAGAGGTCTTTTGTAAAGTGATACACCAATGAATATGTGAATGTTTATGTGCTAATGAGTAGTGTTGTACACAAGAGTTGGTATCTGGCTAGATTATGGACCCTGGTTAGTTTAACACTGGCCATTGTTACTGGTTGCCATCAGTGCTGGTGCTTCATTTTTAGTTTGTTGTTTTGTTTATAAAATGCCATAAATGAGTGAGAAATAGAACTCAAGACTTTTTGAATTTGACATTAGTTATGCTTAACTGAAATTGCACATGCAGCAGAGAGCAAATTAAAATTCTGTCAGGTGATTTTAGGATGTGTTCTAAAAATAATGGATTCACAAAAGCAAAAAATTAAATTTATTTTTGAAACAAGGAGTTAGACATGCTTAAAATACTGTATACCCAGGCATCTTTAATTTTTTGAAGTACTAGCCCACAAATTAAAGTCCAAAGAGCAACTGATTATAATACGAGGCAAAATTTTAGTAAAAAAGACCATGTTTATAATGAATAGTGTTTATTCAAACACTAATACTGTCTGAATTTCATAAAATCTTTTTCAATTTTTTTTTTTCAGTCTGGGAAGTCCTAAGCTAACTGTGCCTGGTGACACAGAGTATTTGCTTTTCTTTTTAAAAAAAGTTGATTTCTTTCCTGCCAAGAGAGAAACTGGCTGCAATTGGAATGTAAGATTCTTGTCATCACTCAGAAACTGGCTTTCTTATAAGGAGGAAAAGACAGCGTGGAAGCTGGCTAATGAATCCACTCAGATTCTGAATCTTACTTGTTGGACTGAGCTTGGAGCAAAAAGCCTCTTCATTTATCATATATTTTTGGATAACTGTGCTGGCCACTAGAATGTGGGCGAAATAGCAATAATTGCATCTTCTCTTTAGTCTGCAGTCATGCACATTGTTTGAACCGAGGGCCTGGGAATGGTGAAGATGAGGATAGTAAGCATTTATGCACATTTGTCGATCTTTTTATTTAAAATGTCTGGGGATGTTTTTTTCCTGTATCAATGGAACCTATTCCCATAGGATTCAAGACTTACTCTTCCAGAGAAGTGGCCAAGAGAATGTCTATATTCATGAAATAGATCAATTAGCCAGCTACCGTGCAATTAGTTTATTCTTTTATCAATCAATTTTAACTTGATATTAGTACTTCCTTCAGCATGACATTCAGATGTTGAGTTCTGGTCTGGTCTGGCCTGTATTCACTGTTGAAGTG
Organism: Emys orbicularis; assembly: GCF_028017835.1. Lineage (NCBI taxonomy): Eukaryota > Metazoa > Chordata > Testudines > Emydidae > Emys > Emys orbicularis. The sequence continues at coordinate 34,704,884 of NC_088683.1, forward strand.
GCATGTTAACTTTATACCAGTTGGTATCTCTTTCATTACTGAGCTATAGGGTGACCAGACAGCAAGTGTGAAAAATCAGGACGGGGTGGGGGTAATAAGAGCCTATATAAGAAAAAGACCCCAAAATCATGACTGTCCCTATAAAATCGGGACATCTGGTCATCCTACTGAGCTATATTGCCTATTTGAAAGTTTGATTTCTAGCGATATGGTCATTGGGTAAGAGTACTTCATAAATTTTTAAAAATTCTGTTTTTTCCCCCGTTTTCTCAAATCCTTCACCAATGTTTCATCTACCCTGTTGGTGAAGAATATGGATTTAGTTCACAAACAGACTTAATTTCCACCACTTTATCCATATAAATTACTCTCAGTAAGATGTGGTCTTTTATAGTCTGTGGCACAAGTCCTAGCAGATCCGATCCATATATATCTATTTGAAAGCAAGACTGCTGTGGCCTCACATGTATATTTTTAAACACCCAAAATGTGCTAGATGCTAACATTTTATATAAGTTTAAATTTAATATTTAAGGAAAAATAAGAAAGCATAATATTTTCTATTCTCTTTAGTAGATGTACAAATTAAATTTTGATGAGAGAATAATTTGTTTTCAAAAGCCCTGCAATATACAGGAGAATAAATTGTGTGGCTATCTCAGAATTCGTATGACTTATCAAAATATTCAAGCTGAAATCAGTAAGCAAGACACAAATATTGCCTGTCTGTATTTAAAATAAATTCTAAAGATAGACAAGATTAGAGCCCACAAACCTGAGGAAATTGTAGAGTACTGGTAATTTGGTTATACTGCATCTTTCCAGCATTACTATCTATATTATCTTCTGCATGCAGCTGCTGACTTTGCATAGATAAACCCAGCTATTAAACTGTCACGTCCTGAAGTTTAAAGAGCAGAGTCAACATTTTGAAAGCTGGTCACTCAGGAATGGCATATTTTATCCTTTTATATTCTATTATTTATTCCAAAAAATTGTTGCTTCCTGGTAATTAAAACTGTAAGCACCTTTGTCAATTTGTGCTATATTCCAGTGCAAATATCTGTGAAGTGAGATCAATTTAATACCTCGTGACTTGAATTATATTTAGCTGTAGGAAAGCATGCATCTTAGATTAGTTTACAATCAAAAAGATTCTGTAATACCCGTATTCAGAAAATGAAATGGCCATGTAAATCATTTGTCCAAATAACACTATTTCTTTAAACATGGTTGTCAGCCAATTCTGATTATGTAAAGATCGAATTACAGAAAATGATGGTGTATTCTAATTAGGATGCCTCAGACTTGCCAACTTTTAACTGATAATTTGTATTCATATTAAAAAGTTAAATTCTCAGCCTGTTGCATTGGGATTCACATATAATTTTCTATGCATTATATTGAGATACTTCCCTACAATTAGGCCAGGTCTACACTAAAACATTTGCCAGTAGACTGTCAGTTTTGGGTATGATTTTTTTCTTTACATTTCTACACCGGCAAAAGCCTCATGTAGGCACAGAAAAAGCACTTCCCCCCCCATATAAATTGTATCTAAACAAAAATATTTGCTGGTATAGTTATACTAGAAAAACCTCCTATAGTGTAGACCTCGCCTTAGTTTTCTCATTTGTTGATCACAGCTTTATTAGGTTATATTTCCTAAAGTTTTACAGCAATGCCAACTCCTTTTCTATATATCAACAGAGGCTGTTTGGTAAGTATTTATTTATTTATTTATTTATTTATTTTATTAAGTATTTACATATTAATTGCAGAATTTGAAACGTCTGGGCATCGTGGGGTGGGGGATATTTTTTATTTTGGAGGTTTGTGTAAAGAGAAGCTGTCGTTCCTTGTATGTATCACTGTGTTTAATCAAATTTCACAGTTCTTATGGGCTTAGCTTTAATGTGCTGTGTTTTGCTGTTAGGTACAATGTCGCTAGAGAAGCAGATTTTTTGTTTTGTTTATTTAAATAAATAATCTTCCAGCATTATAGGTCAGTGTTTTCTTTTTTTATTAATAAAAATCACTACCTACCCAAACTGCAATTTATGATTGTCAAGTTTGATATGCAGAGCAGCTCAGGCTGGATTATTATTATTAGTAATTGGCCAGGGATCTTTCATTGTATCCTAGATTCTGAAGGAAGTACTGGAGAGCCAGTAACTGGAACCATTTGCTCTGAGTCAGTATTGAACCAATGGCCTATGTTAGTGGTAGGGCACACTGTGCAAGAGATGCTGTCTTTCAGATGAGACTTAAACCTAAGATCCTGGCCCTTAGTGAATCTTCATCCTATAGCACTATTTGTAAGTTAGGCCTGTTGTGATAATTGGTCCTAAAAATTTGCCCTAATTGTGATAACAAATGTTGATGAGGAAAAGGTATAAAAGAGAGACTGAATTAGTGTAAACAACAAAAAGGCCTACTGATATAACTCAAGGATTGTGTTAGCATGCTTGATAAACAAAAAAGTTTGAAACCAGAAATCAGTGAACCAAAATTGGTTTGTTGGAAACTAGGAGTAATTTGGTGGACAAAATAATGAAGGGATGGGCTATTCTGTTGGGACCTTGGGCTTTCATCATCCTGATCCTGGGAGATGTCCTGATGGGGTCAGAGAGAGGGACCCAGATGATATCACCGCCGCTATTGTCTCCAGCTGAATCCCAAACACCACCTGGGATGAAATGGGATCAACTAACTTCTTTTCCCCAAAAGAGCGGTTATTACCATCTAAGAGATTGTCAAACAGGAGGGCTTTCTCATATAAAACTCTCTCCAGCTAAAAAGAAAGGGAAAAAAGAATGCTGTTAAAATCAAAGCCTTACTTAATAATTTACATTTCAAATGCTTTAACTGGTTTTCCTTCTTCTTTAAACCTTTTATTAAAGATTTTTTTTTAATGGTGTGTTTACCATAGTACTAAGCAGGCTGAGATCTGTGTACATCAAATCCTGAACCTTGTTTAACATTGTTTAATGTTGGACAAGTGATTGGGTTATGTTAATACCTTTGGCCCCTTTATTCCATCTAAATTAGTACAACATGCCATCTGTACATTATGGCAAGATTTTTCAAGATTCTACTGATTTGGTTGCCGTATACTTGGGTGCCTAACTTGAGACAACTTAAAGGGCCTGATTTTCAGATTTCTAAAAATTGGCCTCTTTAAGATATCTGAATTTGGGCACCCATATGGAACAGTGAACAGTGGGATGTCCTTACATAGATAGGGATGGAGTGGAGGATCAAACAGATCAGTTACTGGCACAGGTAGCGATGTCCTGTGTATACTGGGATGGAGGGAAGAGGGGGAAATACACACAGAACCAGTTACAAAAAGAAAAATTTGTCACAGTAGGACAATGCTTAGTCAATTATGCCACTAACTGGTTAAAAGTTGTAATGTAAACATGTCATGACCAAAAGGATTTTAACACCATTATCCCAGACAGATTCCAAGCTGAGCAGTTACATTATATATAAATTCCCCCTGCCATTTTATTTGGCTTTACAATGAGTAACCTGGTCTCATTGTTTTTATAAAGAACGGCAAAATTCATCCATTTGCCCTACGTTTCTCTTACCATTGCAATTTGATAAAATATTGCTTTCTTCCTGTAATGTACTGTTGAATACTTTTAATGACTTACTGGATCACACTCCTGAGGTTGCTTCATTGACAAGATGCATGTGTTTTTTATCAGTTTGAGTTGGTAAAATGTTTTGGTATCTATTTTTTTTAAAAAATATCTTATTTGCCCCCATTAGATTCTGTTGAAGTTTAGCTAAGATCTACACTATTAAAATCACCATTTCCCTTCTCTCCCTTGTATTTCTCAGCAAAATTTTGGCTTAAAAAGTTCATTTATGACCAGGGCCACACTGCATCAGCAGTAAACACTTTAATGGGAAACCCTGGGAGATACCTGAGCTGAAAGTGGGGAGGAGGAGGAAGAGCAGGCTGGCTTCCCCCCAATCGCACCCCCATAGGACTAGGACATAGACCCAATGTCCATCTCTAACCCACCCCAGATGGGGCAGGAGGCTCCCTCTTCCAGAGGAGGAGAGAAGAGTGCAGGACTTGGCTCCCTCCAACCACCCTTAGACTTACCATATGGTGCCAATAGTTAATACCCGGGTTGTGAGACTCCTCACTGCCACCTGCCCTTAGTGTGAGGAAGCCTTGTCTGTGCCATTGTGGGTCAGTTACCCAACACCACCAGCTTCTGGCAACACAAGCATGGCCTTCCAGGCCTCCACAGGCCCTGCTCTTGCTTTACAGGTTAACATTAGACATCCTCTGAGCATCTCCTTGTAGAGCCCAGCACCTGATCAACTGGATGCTCACAGAATTCCAGATCCTCTGTTTCCCAAAGGAACAGTACACCACAGCTTACAGTCACACTGTAGAACACAGCTCTGTATCTTAGCTCCTGGCAGACAGTACATCCTTTTGTTCTCCTGATCAGCTCTGGTGACCGGCCCGTCTATTATTCTTAGTAGGGAGTCACCAATCAGGTAGACCTGCCTTTTCTTGGTGATGATGTGATTCTCTACCCTTCTTCCTGTTCTTTCTGGCTGCAAGTCTGTGATGCTCTGTACCTCGGGGGAACACCCAGCACCCCCATTGTTCATCCTTGTAAAACGATTGTGTGGTATCCAATGCAAAGTTTGTCATGTCGGGTGTCTTCGGAAGGCTCATGATGCACTGAGCATTGTTATTACAGTAATGTTATAGTAATGTTATAGGTTATAATTTCATATATGTAGTCATGAGGCTGAAAAATTTATCCTCATGGCTTAAAGCAAGCCCAGGCAAAAACTCTCCAAGAACAGAGAGGCAGGTCATACCTCATCAGGGCATGTATGGGATGGGATAAACCCAGCCCAGCCTAACAGGAACAAAGGACGCTGACCTAGGCAGCAACAAAAGAATCTATTAGACTCTCACAGGAGTCACCCCTGTTCCTTTGGTCAGTTTGGAACTATGATGAGGGGGGAGGGATAGCTCAGTGGGGGGGGAGGGATAGCTCAGTGGTTTGAGCATTGGCCTGCTAAACCCAGGGTTGTGAGTTCAATCCTTGAGGGGGCCACTTGGGGATCTGGGGCAAAATCAGTACTTGGTCCTGCTAGTGAAGGCAGGGGGCTGGACTCGATGACCTTTCAAGGTCCCTTCCAGTTCTAGGAGATGGGATATCTCCATTAATTATTATTATTATTAATGCTTACCTGACTCTGAAGAGGGGAGGGGGGGCAAACCCAAGAGGGAAGAAAGGACATCATAAAAGGGAGAGACGTTTGCCATGCTCTCTCTCCCGCCTACATCTACAGACACTACACCAATGACTGAAGCGCTGATCAAAGGGGAGAGCCTGGCTGAAGTGCAACCAGCCAGCCTGTGGTGAGAAGCATCTGAGTTTGTAAGGGCATTGAAAGTGTTAAGATCAGCTTAGAATGCGTTTTGCTTTTATTTCATTTACCAAATCTGACTTATGTTTTGACTTATAATCACTAAAAATCTATCTTTATAGTAAATAAATTTATTTGTTTATTCCACCTGAAACAATGTGTTTGGTTTGAAGCATGACAGAGGCTCCCCTTGGAATAACAAACCTGGTACATATCAATTACTTTGTCAAATTGACGAACTCTTATAAGCTTGCAGCGTCCAGCGGGCATAACTGGACACTGCAAGACGGAGATTCCTAGGGTTGCATCTGGGACTGGAGATATTGGCTAGTGTCACTCGATTGCAAGTAGCTGGGAGCAGCTTACATTCCAGAGGCTGTGCATGAACAGCCCAGGATTGGGGATTCACAGCAGAGCAGGGTAAGGGATAGCTCAGAGGTTTGAGCATTGGCCTGCTAAACCCAGGGTTGTGAGTTCAATCTTTGAGGGGGCCATTTAGGGAACTGGGGTAAAAATCTGTCTGGGGATTGGTCCTGCTTTGAGCAGGGGGTTGGACTAGATGACCTCCTGAGGTCCCTTCCAACCCTGATATTCTGAGATTCTAAGGCTGGCTCCCAGAGTCAAGGATTAGAGAGACCTAGCAGATCATCGGTCCGGATGACACCAGAGGGGAACGTCACAAAGTCCTCTTGTCTTTTTTTCTCCCTTGCAATCTTCTGTGAGTCATCCTGTATCCTCCTGGGACTCTGAACTCTAGATATCTCTATTGATTCTTCCTCTACTCTTTTATAGGACTAGCCTCTCTTCTCTTCTTCCTTGCCCTCCCACCTTGCGGCTAGATAAGAGCCATGGTTTGATACTCAGGTGTGTGCAAACTAGTTGGTAGAGTCTGTCAACATTAAGAGATTTGTTTGTGGGGAGCGGTATCTTATCAAAATATTGTTCAAAGTATCAAATATATTATTTTAAAATCTTGTATTACATTCCTTTCCATCATCTCCTTGTCTGTAAATTATCCTAAGCCATGATTCTGAAGAGCATCCCTATTTAGGACAGCGCTTAAATGTGTGGATGGAATAGAAGTACATGCTTTAAATTATGTGCTGTCCTGTATAGGGGTAGATTTAAGTACATACACAAGTGCTTTTCTGAATCAGGGCCTTGGTCCCCCATCCTACAAACACTCATGCACATGCTTTGAAGTCAATGAGGCTACTTGTGATAGTAATGTTAAGCATGTATGTAAGTGTCTGCAGGATTGGGACCTTTAGTTGTAAGATCTTGGTGCAGAGACTGTTGCTTTTTGTGTCTATGTGTATGGCATCTAGCAAAAATTTGAGAGCACTGGCCCTATTTCAGGAAAGCCTTTCAGCACAGGCTTAAGTCCATTACTATTCAGGAAAGCACTTAATCATTGGCTTAATTTTATGTAGTTAAATTTGTACAGCTCTCTAGTCTTAACACACTTACGTCCAACAGGCCTTATATTGACTTAGCTTAAATAAGGAATCAATGTTTCTAAACCAATTTAGTTAAATAAGGCCTTTGTCTCCAGTTGAGATCTGAAGATTTCCGTTCAGTTTTTGCTTTAACATTGTATTACCAGAGAGACTATAGACAAAGCCACTGTAGTCAATGGGATTGAACCCAAATGCTTTATTTTGACTACAGTGTTCCCAGCAGAGGAATGGTGGATGGAATTACTTTAGAAGTCGTAGGTAGCTGTTGTTCTTATAATATGATAGAATATCTTTTCTGTGGTGTTCTATTTAAGGTGACTATGAATGATTATACATGCTGTTTGAACAAATACCTATAAATAGTGAATGTATTGTGCATAAACACACATTTTTATATCAATTGCTCTCATTCCTACTATGTAGTATAAATCTATATCAGATTGTATCAGTATTTTTTTTTTTTTAATCAAGAAGACCTCTTTCAGCAATGTTTTCAATCTGTGGATAGGTTCTAAGAAAATGCTGTGAAGTGTGTTAAATAAATATACTCCTTATTTCTTCTGCATTTTGATTTAAGTACTATTATTTCTTGTGACTTTAGCATAATTTTATTATCATAAATTGCTGTATAAGTATCTTATGAAAAGTATTTTAAGTCAGAAAGATGACATTAATTACATCTGCATGCTCATTCATCACATGTACATACTTATTTCCAGTGAAATGGAAAATTTAAATTTAGGATTATTGTTATCCATATTACCTTTATCAGTGAAATAGCATCTGCTCACAGTTTCTTATAAAGTAGGAAGAATGAGTCTTTTCAGTTTATGCATTTCTGTTCTGATCTATATAAATTGCAAGTAATGCTTAAAGTTTTGCATATTTTCCAACATTTTTTAGAATAGAAGGCAACAGACAAGAAATTCAGAACATTTATTAAAAATCGTAGTTGAAGTATCACAACTGGCAGTTTATCGCTTTTCATTACTTACTTCAAAGGCTTCCTGTAAGGAGATGAGAATATGTGGCTGTTATATGAAGAGCAAAATCCCTATCTAGTGTTCCAGAGTGAAAGCCTCAATTAGACTGATTTTTTTTTTTTTTTGTATCTCACTGGATATAATGGATTTATCTAATGGAAAATCTTCAATATATGTATCCGACAATGACCTTTTTATACAGTAAGTTAGCATTGTCTTACTTCCATGATTTTAACTTGCTGCCAAATTTGCCTAAAGCAAGGACTCGCACACAGTATTAATTCTTCACTTTGCTTGTGTAGCAGATGGTGGCCAAAAGGTGTTCAGGCCCCTAATCATGCGGAAGTCGAAAGGGCAAAGTGCTCTGAAACTTGTACTCCTTTAAAGTTTTGACTCTTAAGTATATAATGTATTGTTCCACTTTCAAAAATAGACTGTATTAGTACTTTCTTGCTATTTAAAGTTAGAGAACTGACTGTTCTTTCTTCAGTGTGCATCTCTCCTGGGGCAGAGTGGGATTGCCTAAGAGTTGACAAGAGCATTCTAAAATTGCATGCCACCATTGGAAGTTTAAGGTTTAAAAACAAGAACTCCACAAACTCATTCCAGATGCAACATTCTGTATTTTTTTCATAATGAATGGTACTTGCCCTTCCTCCCCAGTCTTCCCACCTCCATCATTTTCTACATTTATAATATCTGTGTATCTTGTACCAATATCTAGTTAATTGCATATACTTTTAAGCATAGCAATAAAATAAAACCATTTAAAGTGGATGAAAAAGTTCATCTTCTCAACACTACTGCAGCTTTAAGAAAAGACCGTTATTATCTCAGATTTTTTTTAAAATGACACTAATAATTTTAATATGCATCAGGAGTTACAAATTAAAATGTATATAACAAAACTAAAATTGGAAGTTAAAAATTGAAAAATAGATTTATTTTTTAATTTAAATATATCTGGAACTTGTGTTATATCATAATTTTACATTGTGATTTTTTTTATCCTTATTTTTTTCTTAAATGTGCATTTATACAATAAATCTGTATACTCCAAGGCAAAATTCATGGAATTCTGAAGAAGCTTCATTTAATTTTTTTTAAATCACTTTTAAAATGATCTATGTATGAAAATAAACAATCATGTTAATACTACAATCCCTTGTTCTTTTTAATTATTTACTAAGGTCAGTTTATTTTGTGTTCCCAAGTTTTCAGTGTGATACAGATTTTTGTATTGTATACAAGTTATTGGGAGCAGAACTGGAGGCATGGGAGGTGGACAGAGAAAGAGGTAAAGATAGTAAATCTATGGTTCTGCTACAATGATAGGTAGTGAAATAGTCAACCGTGTTGACAATTAAATTGTCATATTTAAGTGTCAGTGTCAGCATTTCATTGCAAGGGACAGTTCAGATCTCTGAGCCATTCTGTAAGGCTATCTGCAGACTCTAACACGATACTGCTTTAGTTTACATGTTCAGTTCATGATTTCAAGGACTTTTTCCACAATCCTTAGGGCTAGAAACATATATTTTTACATAGATAAATAATTTTAAAAACCCGAAAATGTAATTATGGAGTTCAGTTCTTTGGCAAGGGGTGGATTATGCAGCAAATTCCACATCCACTGTTTTGTGGAATACATGATGGAGACTTGATATGTATTTTACATCGAAACTTTGATTCTCACTCTTGCATCCAAGATGTTTTAATCTATAGAAAAACTCTAAAGATTAGTTAGTAGCTAAGAAGTTCAGAGAAATGAATTAATATTACAAAGTGGTGAGTGTCTTCAATTCCGATTAAAATCCAATGGTTTGTGTAAGTGTTTTTTGTGAATGTAAATCTTCTGCTATTGATGCAGTAATAAATAGTGCTAAAAATGTGCTTGCTAGTGTCTGGATTTATGCACATACTGTTACTCCATCTGTCTGTCTGTTTTACACTGCTGCATATCATTGTGGTGTCTGAACGTCTTCCATGTAAAAATCATATCTATAGTGAGGTAGTGGACTTCATGGAATCTGGCACTTCATCCTTTTCAGGGTCAAAACTCTGCTTCTGGTAATGTTTTTGTTTAGATTTTTATTAATTTCCTTTGTTGTCTTTTGTTTGGTAGGGCGTGACTCTTCCTAGGGTTCCCCAGGGTTGTAAGGCACATTGCTACCACCTGCTCTTTAGCATGAGGGAGCCTTGTTTGTGCCTGCCATGGGTCAGTTGCCCAACTCTACTGGCCTTGGGCAACACAAGCACTCCCCTCTAGGCCACACATGCCCCACTGTTACTTTACAGGTTAATGATTGACACATCCCAACCCTTCAGCACTCCAAGCATCTCCTTTGAGAGTTCAGCCCCTGGTCCACTGGACACTCATAATATGCCCAGATTCTCTGTTTCTAAAGAATCAGTACACCCCAGTTTACCAGTTCTACTTCAGATTACCACTCCACTTAACGTGCAGATCTTAGATATGTATATTGTGAAATCAGGTACAACTTTATTTAGCAAAACAGAGAGATTCAAGTAGTAGCATGTAGAAGTATTGGAAACAAAGGATTACATATAAAATAAAATCCTAACACACATTTTAGAGTCTAGATTTGATTAACAAGGTACTCTTATGTCTAAGTATTGTTCTCCCAGAATCCTTTCAGGTGCTTTACAGCCAGGCTGGCTGTGATCCTCTTTTCATGAGACAAGCTCTCTTTCAGCTTGCCTCCTTGGTGAAGGATTCCATATGTTTCCTTGAACCCCAATATATACCATAACAATCCTTTGTCTTTATTCATAAACAGAGTCTCTCTCCCCCCCACCCCCCAGCCAGGCCTGCTGTTTGTTTCATGCTATAGATTTCTTCTCTTGTAGACTTCACAATCTTTCATTCCTGCCCTGGCTCTATATGCAGATAGGCATACATTGTGCACAGATGACCAGAAAGGGAGATATGTGTCTGTTACCTCCTGCCTGAAAGGAATAATTCCAAAGTATGTTACCTCCTGGGGACCAGTCTTAATTCCAAGACCTTAAGAGCATAATTTTTAGCATATATGCTATTATCCATACACACATTTCACAATGATTATTGTGACTAGTGGGCTACTCTTCAGAGAGGCTTTGGATGCCACCGTATGGTGAATTATTATGCATGTAGCTGACCAAGGGATCCTGATACAACTTTATGCACCCCCTTGTGCCTTCTGCCTGTTGGCACCAACGGGTCCCTGGATCACATATGGGTTTATGGGTAGAAGGAGGTGTCACTCTTGTGAATCTCATTCTTACGTTAGAAAGGCTTTTTCCTAGAGGAAGATTTTGCAGCATTTCCTAAAAGTGGTCAGATTTGCCTGCTTTCCAGAAGTTTGTTCCATGGCCAGTTCCTTTGACCAAGAATACTGTTGCCCCTTGGCCTGAGCAGTTAACTAATATTCAAGGCCTTGGTTGGTTGGTTTGCATTGGGATAAATTGATTAGGCATCTTTGATAAATTGATTAGGTATTTCTTTGGTGCCATCCTGTTATAAATAATGAGTGCTTTTAGATTAGTCATGGACCAGATGTCAGATGGTGAAGCTCAAGTTTAGTTTATTAAAGAGTAGGCATCTAGGCTCAAACAGCACAAATAGAAAGGGTGGCATTCACGAGTCCTGTGGTCCAGTCCACAGCTCATCCTATCCCAAGGTGAGCTATATAGACCCCTTCTCCTTGTTTATCCCATATTACAATTTGTGATTTGCTTCTGTAGCTTAGCATTAACAAATCATTATTAAATGTCAACTTGTTATCAAAGGCTTTATATTCTATTTTGTCTATATTTCCATCAACACAAGCTTATCATACATATAATGAAACTTTAACTCAAGCAAAAATAAGCTTTTTCATACACCCGCACATTGTTATGCTTCCCTCATATGTCTCCATCCTGTGTACTCTTTCTTGTGATTTCAGTTACAGCTTAGTACAGTAGAAAGCTTGTTCAAAAATCTAGTGTGAAAGCATGTTTTGCTTCTTTGTTTTTTAAAGTAAATCTGACCGCTAACTCTAGTACATTTCTGTTACTTTCTACTTAGGATCACTCTCAAAACCTTATGGGAGTCTTGCATGACAATTATTTAGCATAGCCCTGGGGACTGCTTAGTCTTTAGGCCTCTCTATGCCAACACAGTTTGTTTACAAAGATTGTACATGAAGTTCCATTTCCCTGAACACAGTAGTACCAAACAGCAGGCTATTTCCTTGCTCACAATTTCCAAGCCTGCCTTTCCAGTGAATATTTTGCCCCACGGAGCTCTGTCTCTGCTCCCCCACAGGACCATGCTTACCACTGTTTCTCTTGCTGTCTGCTGCTTTCTCCTTAGCCCACATGGTTTGGCCAGTGCCATGGGTAGTGGCTTTTATTGTTTCAGCTCTCTCAACACAGACGCATATTTAATTGCTTAGTACACTCATTGACTTTAGTCATGCTTGAGATTGATCGTATTAACACCTTCCTGCAGAACAACATGAGTTTTGTGCTCTGTTACTCCTTTGATCAGGAAAGTATGTGACTTGCAAGCTTTGCTGCTATTTAATATAACAGTAGTAAGCAACTGTTCTACCAACCAGCAGTTTGGATTTTCTTCAATTGTCCCATGCTGTTTGAATTTTGTGTCTTGATTGCTCACATTAAAATCTTTTGTCATTTTGGCCATGTCTACATAACAAAGTTTAGTTGATACAAGTTATGTTGGCGTACAGCCACCAAAGAATGCATATCATTCAGATGTGTACATGCTTGGCTGATTGCATAGGTACTGTACTCACCAGGAGTGCTTGCACTGATGTAAAATGCAGTGAACTATGGGTAGGTATCCCAATGTTGCCCCATTCAGCCCTCCGATGGAGTGCCTTTGAGACATTTTTGCAGTGATTTATAGAATAGGAGCAATTTGTCCAGGTATATCTGGGAGCTAGGGGTCAAATTCCCACCATTCCACTTTCTGCATTCCATAACACTTTCCACATCCTATAATTTTTGCACTGTTTCTTATAATTCCAACAATCCCATGCACTATTTTTCTGTCTCTGCCATCTCTCTGACAGAAGCATGGGCTGACTTCAGTACAATTCTACTATTTGGGGCTAACAATTCTCCAGTATTTACAGAGCTTGAGGGAATACTGCTACAGTTGGGTTTGCGATAAGAAAGATATGGATATGTTTGACCATAATAACAGGATACTGATAGACATAGTGGGGGGGAAAATGCCATTTTGCTGCTCGTCTTCATGGAGTAGCTCCACATGGTAGAGTGCCATTTCTGGGCCCAGGAAATGAGCACTGATTGTTGGAATAGCATCTCAATGCAGATTTGGGATGATGAGCAGTGGCTTCAGAACTTTTGGATGCAAATGGCCACATTCCTGGATCTGTGTCTTGAGCTTGTCCCAGCCCTCTGGTGCAAGCACACCAAAACGAGAGCCTCATTGACAGTGGAAAAGCAAGTGGCAATCTCACTCTGGAAACTTGCAATGCCAGATTGCTACTAGTTAGTGGGCAATCATTTTGGAGTTGGAAAATCCACAGTGGGGGGCGTTGTGATGCTAGTGTTCAGAGCCATTAAGTGTCTCCTGCTATGCAGGACTGTGACTCTCAGTAATGTACAGGAAATGGGGGATTGATTTGCAGCAATGGTGTTCCTGAGCTGTGGCACGCATATCCCTATTTTGGTGCCAACCCACCTGGCCACAGAGTACATCAACAGAAAGGGCTACTTTTCTATTGTTATGCAAGCACTAGTGGATCATTGGAAATGCTTCACTAGTACCAGTGTGGGCTGGTCAGGGAAGGTGCATAACCTTGCACTTCGTATTTTTGAATTTCATCCCATTTCTGTTACTCCACTCTTCAAGGTTATCCGGTTTTTCCTGTACAATATTCTCATTCTCCTCTGTATTGATAATACCTCCTAACTTTTATTATCAGCAAATGTAATGAGCACACTCCTACTCCACTCCTACAGCTTGGTCTGTAGCTTTTCTCTACAAGATTTTTGCTTTTGCTTGGAATGCAAATTGCAAATAGTTTTTATAGAGTTGATTTTTAAATTAATTCTAAGCCTCCTCCACATTTAAGTCCTTATGCTCTTCAGTGCAGTTGTCTTCTTTTACTACTTCCCTTAAGTCTGCCTTTTTGAAATCAAAAACCATAGTTGAAGACCTGGTTTTGATTATCCTTCCACTTACTTTAAATGGAATCAGTTCCTGATCATTTGATCCAAAGCTATTTCCACACTACACCGCTACCTCGATATAACGCGACCCGATATAAAACGAATTCGGATATAACACGGTAAAGCAGTGCTCCGGGGGGGCGGGGCTGCGCACTCCTGTGGATCAAAGCAAGTTCAATATAACGCAGTTTCACCTATAACGCGGTAAGATTTTTTGGCTCCCGAGAACAGCGTTATATTGAGGTAGAGGTGTACTTACCAACACCAAGTTAAAATTGCTTGACCTCTTGGTTTAGTGACGATTTGATGAAGAAAACTGTTGTCATCTTTTAGAACACAGGACTTTACAAAAAGCTGCCAGCAGGGAGGTTGGTGATGTTAAAATGCCAATGGTGATTCTGGGGGATCAAGCCTGCCCTTTGCTCCCCTGACTCATGAAGCTGTGGGCTGGCCACATCAGCAGTACCCAGGGAAGATTTAGCTACCAGCTCAGCAGGTACAAAATGATGGTTGAATTTGCTTTTGGTAGATTGAAGGCACATTCCACCACTTCCTTCCCCGGCTGCAGCCCTGCAAACCTGCCTTCCACTCATTAGCAACTGCCAGATAAAGACAACATTTTGCTGGCAACCGAGGGGTTGCTAATAAGCGGAATCTACTTATGTGTAGCTATGGTTCTCCTTGTTGTCCCTCAGCAAGCAGTGGTAGGGGTAAGGATGTACACAGTGATGCCAGGTGGTATGATGGGGGTGTGTAGAGAGCAGCAATTATGGAGTTCTCCAAGGCTACAAGGCTGCTGAATATGGGATCTTTGAGCCTGCATGTCGACCATGATGTGAAGCATTTTTTTTTTCTTGTCCTGGTTCATTTCCCAATGTGCGCCTCTCTCTCTCTATCCTTTTTGCCTCTCCCGAAGCAACCATTCTTAGTTTTTCTCTATGGTCGTGTTCTGATGGGCCCTCCAAACCCTTTGATGACTGGACGAGGCAATGGTGGGTTGGAGAATCCCATAGAACGTATCCTTCCTGTGGTGGGGGGCACCCCTCAAGGTCACCATGCCAGAAGCTGCTGATCAAAACAGATACACACCATTAGATTTATGGTCACAATGGAAAGGGAAGATAAGTCTGGAAAATCCCTTATTAGTACTAGAAAAACCCTTTATAAGAAATGCCAATAACACCTCCCTACATCTCCGCTCTGCAGCTCAAACAATGGTGAGTACAGCCTAGAGCAGAGGAAAGGGGAATTCTGTGGCATGTTGTTATAAAGTCTAGGAACCCATCCCATGGGTATAGGGAAATAGCAGAGAATATATTGACACTATTTTCACCGACAGTGGTGATTTTGGCTGGTATCTCATACCTAAGGGTGACAAAGGCACAGACAACCAGGTGCTACTGGCTTCCCACAGCTGCCCGGTCCCATATGTTGCTAGTTGGTTTACTGCAATGGTGCCAGCCCAACTCATCACAGAGTGTTGTGGGAAAGTGTCCTAGCACAGTGGAAGAAACAAGGCTGCCATCCCTAGAAATCTTTGGGAGAGGATAGCAGAGTATCCCCATCAAAGTGTAATTGAGATCTCTGAAAAGGATAAAAGGGACATCCCTATTCAGATATGCAGAGTACTCTGTGACACCCCATCTGCCCTTCTCCCCCCATCCCCACCTAGCCCAACAAGCAAAAGAAATGAAATGAGGAGGCCGAGTCTACCTTTGTTCTACCTGTACCCAGACACAGGACATTGATCTATTGTAGGTTATGTTATCCGACTGCCATAGTACTCTAAATAAATAAATTAATGGAGATATCCCATCTCCTAGAACTGGAAGGGACCTTGAAAGGTCATCGAGTCCAGCCCCCTGCCTTCACTAGCAGGACCAAGTACTGATTTTGCCCTAGATCCCTAAGTGGCCCCCTCAAGGATTGGACTCACAACCCTGGGTTTAGCAGGCCAATGCTCAAACCACTGAGCTATCCCTCCCCACAATACTCTTTTTGAAGGTATTCCCCAACATTTCACTTGATTACCTTATACCAGTAAAACAATGAAAAACTGATACCGGTCTCTTAACTTGCAGGTGGGCTGGGAGCCATTTTTAAATGGGGAAGAAAAGTGGGGGAGAGGGAAAGCTGAGGCTTGAGGGAAAGAAAAAGCAACAAAAACAAAAAAATTGCAAGGAATAATTCGTGTACACACTTACCTGAGCTTCCTTCCCCGTCATCAGTGGGCATCATCTGAGCAAACCTGGCGGAACTGTCTTGAGTGCTGCAAAGTTTTAAACAGTTCCTGGTTCATGGCATGGTTTGAGTCCTGTGCTACATCCCGTCCCTTCTTCAACTCCTCCTCCTCTCTCTTCTATGGCAGGGGGCTCACTTTTGGGCTCCTCTGAGGTGTTCACGGTCATTTATGGGGTGCTGATGAGGTCACTACTAAGTATAGCATGCAGCTTGTTGTAAAAGGAGCAGGTTTGCACGGCAGCATCAAATTTCTTGTTGCCCTCCCTAGTCTTGCGGTATGCCTGCCATAGCTTCTTCACTTTCATGCTGCTGATCCCTGTCATGCCCCTTTGCCAGCATTGCCCATATGATCTGTTTGTAGATGTCCATGTTCCTATGGATGGTCCATAGCTGTGCTTGTACAGCCTCTTCTCCTCACAAGCTGAGGAGATCCAATACTTCTTGCCTGCTCCAGGCAGGAGCATGTTTAGTAGCTCTCCATGTGCGTTGGGTTGGGCAGTCGACTGCATACAACAAAGGTGAGCACTTAAGTGTGCTCGCCAAAATGAGCAATCAGGAAAGGGCATATCAAAAACTCGCAGTGATTTTAAAGGTGGCGTGGATTGCTTCAGGTCTCTGTGACCCCTGTGGAGTTGAAAATTCTCATCAGAGCAGTCACTGTCATAGGGATGTGGGCATTGGAGGATGGATAAGTTCAACACATCTAGTGCAATGTCTACACTTGTGCTGTGTTGACCTTAGTAGGTCAACAGTGGTCAGTGTCACTCATGGAGGTGGTGTTACTGGGTTGCGGTAATGGGCCGCTTACATTGATGGGTGACAAATTTTAATATAGACGCGTGCATAACTTGGTCCACGCAAATATACGTAATTTCATAGCGTAGACCAGGGATCGGCAACCTTTGGCACGCGGCTCGCCAGGGTAAGGACCCTGGCGGGCCGGGCCGGTTTGTTTACCTGCCGCGTCTGTAGGTTCAGCCGATCGCTGCTCCCACTGGCTGCGATTCGCCGCTCCAGGCCAATGGGGGCGGCGTGAAGCGGCAACCAGCACGTCCTGCAGCCCCCATTGTCCTGGGATGGCGAACCGTGGCCAGTGGGAGCTGTGATCAGACGAACCCGTGGATGCGGCAGGTAAACAAACCGGCCCGGCCCGCCAGGGTGCTTACCCTGGTGGGCCACGTGCCAAAGGTTGCCGATCCCTGGCATAGACCAAGCCTTAGTCACTGCCCCAACCACCCAAAACCCAGGTATTAGGGCCAAAGCACCTGGGCTTATTAGGGGATCGGGCAGTTGTATTGTCTCCTCTGTCTACTGCTGCTGCCTTTTGTTATAAACAAAGCCTATTTGAATTTAACCCCTTTTAACATCAGGGATTAAAGTGTCAGTTGTTAATGGCTCATCCGATTTTGAAAGCTGTAAAGGCACACACAGAGCATTACATAGGTAGTTCTATACCTCTCAAAAATGAGTGGGAAGTAGGTAGCGCTGTGAATCAAGGCATGCAAATAGTCTCACAAAAACGTGGTATTTCTGCACACCCCTGTGAGGTTTAAAGTAATAAAAAATAACTGTGGAAAAATTGCTCTGAAATCTCTAAGGATTTACTTTCTCCTCTGGACTGGCTTTGTTCTCTAGCTCAGCTTGCAGGGGTGTCATGTCATAGTGGGTGAACATCCCTAATATCTGAAAGAATTAAAATGCTCTAAGTTTTTAAGAGAAGTTGTGTTGAACCCACTGTTTATCCTGGCATATGTGAACAATTAGTACATATAGGTTAAAGGTGATTATAATTTCATAATTTATGTTTGGCACACATCATTAAATAAGTACAGTACAAACCTATTTAAACTGAACTCCAGTTAACAGGAATGAGACATTATTCCTTGGGTTTGTGCTGTATGCATGTGGACATCCTGTGATCTTCATTATGCTCCACGCTGGGGAGCAACATTGGAAAGCAAATTCTCTTGTGTACTGTGGACTCTGCTATGCTGGTTGGCAAAGATTCAAAGATTTCAGATGCTCTTCAAAAGCCTTTAACTAACTGGGGTATCTTTTATTTTTAGTCTTTGCTGCCTTAAACCCATATATGCTATGTGTCCTTATAACTGTACAGTACTCTCCTATTGCTGTTGTCTTAATGTCTTTCTGGTTATTCCTGAGAAGAGCTAAATAATAATAAAAAAAAAAGTATCTAAAAGGGACGATAAGCATCTAGTCCCACTGTATTATCCATTACAATGCCTCTATGAATGTGGATTAGAGGAAAGGGCCTTTGAGACTCAGATAGCAAGATTCCACAAGAATGCATTGATCCATAGGAAGACTGTATCTTGTCCATTTTTGGCTTTACAGAAGATAAGTGTTAAGTGAACACAAGACCAAAAAACCCCCAGATATAGTGTCTTGTTAGAACATTCAATATGTCAACACTGCAGGAGCCATAAATATAATGGAAACATAGCATAATTTATAACTTGTTCTTCAAAAAGATGAGTATTTCATTAGCTGAGACCTTCTATTCTCAAGAAGGTGTCTCCCTTTGTTACCCTTTTGATGTAGAACTACAATGGCAAACTGTGCTTAATATACATAAGTCAAGATATGTCAGTTCCATGAGGCTAATTGTCTCAGCCTCCAAACAATAAACGTGTCAATTTAGGAACATCATTTCTTTCCTTTTATAAAAAAAAAAAAAGTGATTGAAAATGTGCTTTAGTGTGAGCAATACTAAAATCACTCACCCAAAACAATTTGTTTTGATTGTTCGTATTTATTTAAGTGAACAAAATTGAGGTCAGTCAAGCTGTACGCATTGAAATATGTTCAGAGTGGCTCCTAAACATTATTCTGTTTCCCTACATGTATGTTAATATTGGGGGTAAATTGATGTTTTGAGTTCTTTAGCTTACAAAGTACATACTTAAGATTTATTGCCAAGGGCCCATGACCCTGGTGCTTCATAGTACTCGTAGTTTTTCAGTCATTAGAGAATTCTAGCACAGTGTTTCTTAACCTTTTTGATATCAGGGACCAGCTTTCTGCCTTCCTAAACTGTGTCAGGGAGATCTCAGGGACCAGCACCGGTCCACGGACTAGTCGTTGAGAAACACTGGTGTAGCATATAGTTTGCCATGCACCTTTTCATTTTTTGTCCTAGATTCCTTTTATGAAAAATACTAATATTTCTCAGCTCCCTTGCTATAATGATTTTTATTAATTTTTTGTTAATTATCAAATCCATTATTGGAAACCCGTTGTTCTAAGCGCTTTACAAACATAGTTCATGTGATCCCTCTCCTAAAGAGTTTAAGAAATAAGTGAGTATAATGATTAGGCTGTCCTAGTCACTTTATATTGAATTATGAAAAAAATTGAAGTACTTTGAATATCACTGGCATTACTCCAGATCTGTATTATCATGAATGAGACAGCAGAATTTGGATTATATTTGAAGATCGAATTTGGTCATGGAGGTCACGGATTCCGTGACTTCAATATACATCCATGATATCTTAGCCCACCACAGCAGTGGGGCTGGGATAGCTGTCAACCCCTGCCTGGGGCTAGAGCAACCCCCGAGGCCAGGTCAACGGCCACCAGGGCTGGGTCAGTCTCTGGAGACCACCAGAACAGCCCCCGGGGCTGAAGCAGTGGCCGCCGCCACCTCAGGAGCTGTGGCTGGAGCAGCTGCCCAGGACCGGTTGAACCACTGAGGCTGCCGGAGCAGCGGACTGGGTCAGCCACTTAGGGCTGGCAGCCAGTCCCCTCGGCAGGAGCAGTGGCTGGGACTGGAGCCATGGCCCGAGCTGCAATGCCGCAGGAAGAGTATCGGGGCTGGAGCAGTGACCGGCAGTTATCCCCCAGCGGGGCTCCAACTGTTAGTCCTCCCCTCACCCCCCAGGGTCTTTTTAGTAAAAGTCAAGGACAGGTTGCGGGATTCCATGTATTTTTGTTTATTGTCTGTGACCTGTCCATGGCTTTTACTAAAAGCACCCGTGACAAAATCTTAACCTTAATTATAGTTGTCTAAACCACCTAGGGACAGCAAACTAAATGCAAGATAAGTTTGGCTGTACCTCTCTCCATTTTTTTTTACTTTCTCTTAACTGTAACAGTTTCTGTGAATTGTTTTTTATATAATGTTTTATTTTTAGACTGTTTGATAATTATAGCTGCAGACAAGCTTCTAAATAAGTGATAAATGTTTTTGTTTTGTCTTCCAGAACAAGTACACAGACATTTAGATCAACATGAGGTGAAATACTTGCAATTTGCTTTCCGTTGGATGAATAACTTGCTGATGAGAGAAGTTCCCCTGAGGTGCACCATAAGGCTATGGGACACATACCAGGTGAGCACTTGCTTTATGGTTGCATACTTCCAATTAGTGATGTTGGATAACATCATTCTGAGGTGCTCTCCTTTTATGTAAATGTACCTTTCCCTGTTTTTCAGTATGGGACAATGACTATAATTTTGCTTCGTTGCTGTACACAATACATAAAATGAATATATAGCTTTTCCATCCACTGGTATTGAAAATTAGATTATCTGATTTGATTGAATACTTCACCTCAGACTTGCTGCTTTATTCTAACATAATTGTAACATAATCTACAAATTGTTGGTCTTTTACTGGCAGAAATTAAGGTAAAGTGAGAAATATTTTACTTTTGCTGGATAGCATATGTAAAGGCTGAATCCCCACTCTGTCACTTTGAGTGCAGAAGGTAGGGGCCTGCAAGAATTCTAAAAATTAATATGTGCCACTCCAGACTTGTATTAAACTCCCAAGGTTACAGCTTTTCTCTGACCTTGGCTTGGTAAACGCTGCCACCACCTAAATGCAAAAAACTCCCTTGGACACAGGAAGGAGCACTTGGGAATTCCTCCCTGTGGGGTACCCTCAAGCCCTTTCACCCCCACTCCGGGGAAGAGCTGAGAAAGAAAACAAAGGAAATTAGCTGTTGCCACCAGCTAATCAAACAGCATATGCACAAACCTCTTAGGACACCAAAAATCCAATCTTGTTCTTAAAAAAGGTAAATTTTATTAAAAACAAAAAGGAAGAAAATACATCTGGAACTTAGGCTTTTGCTAGATTTTAAAAGAGCAATTCCAAAAACCAAGCACCCAAAATAGCTTTTTTGGGGGTTCAACTTAAAGGTTACAAGCAAACAAAAGCATCTGGGGTTAGCACAGAGGAGATCCACAAGCCAAAATAAAGAAATCTGATCGCGTTATCTAAACATTTCTATCCAAATGATTCCTTCTAGGTATGGAAGATAATTTTTCATACCTGGTTCAAACCTTACACAGCATTCCTGCTTATAGTAGCATTGCTGCTCCCTGTCCCTGCAGCCCAGAGAGAACAACAGACAAAGGGAACGTTTTTTTCCAATTTTAAAAAGTTCTAGCCTTCCCATTGGCTCTTTTGGTTAGGTGCCCACTTTTTTTTCTTTACCTGGGGGACTTTTTAACCCTTTACAGGTAAAGCAAGTAGAGAACCACTACCAAGAGAGATTTAACAGCTAACTGGCTTTCTGGGTGTCCATCAAAGGGAGCTACCCCACCCAACTTTATTTATCACAGCATATTATTTGGAAGCAGTATTACCTGCTGGTTAAAGCAGGAAGTGGGGATAAGGACCTCTGGATTCTGTTGTATTCTATTTATGAAAAATGCTTACTGTTTATTATTTTGTACATTTGGGGCATATCACTTAATTTCTCTCTCCCTCAATAATACTCATCACAAAAATATTTACATTTATTTGTCTGGGCGAAATGTTGAGAGATTTGGCTAATGTTTTTAAAGTACTTAGAGATCCTCAGATGAAATGCACTATAGAAGTATTACTTTATAGTTAAGTACAGGCTTGATCATTTATACCACTCTGATCTGAAAGTGTCACATTTTGCTTGAATTACTGTTTACCCGTTGGTAAAGCTGGTGACACATTACGTGCAACATTGGGTAGGCAAGTACTTTAACTATGATGGGGTCTCACTTTTAGTCAAGCTGTTCTGAGCACAGGGTTTGCGTAAGTTGGAGATAGATTTCCCCAATTTTTAGCCTCCTGAGACCTGCCTCCTTTAAGTAGAGCAGCCTCTCTAATTTATGATCAGCTCTAACTGCCCCAAGGGGCTGTTCTTGCAGATGAAAATATCCCATAGGATAGAGCATATCCCTTTTTGCTGGGGAAATTCTATGGTTGCCAGTTAAGTCCCTTTTGCACTGATAGAGCAACATAAAAGGCATCACTACCTGCGAGCGAATCAGGCTCTGTTTTAAGCTTTAGACTAGTAACTTCTCTAGTATAATATAATTGAAGAGTAATAATTACCACAATAGTTAAAATAAACCTGAATGTGTAAATAAGGTCTGCAGAGACAATGAATTATAGGTTTTGTTGGAGTAATGTTATGCGGTGTAACTGTTGCTGTCACTGGAAAAGTTCAGTGTTCCTTTTGAGATTCTGCAGATTTCTGCAGTTTCTGTATGATCCATTTCTGCAGAAAGCCATATATTGTGATGCAGATTTCCTTGCTGTGCCTACAGTATCTTTTAAAATCTTCAAGTCCTTTCAGGTAAAGAAGTTTATTTTGCAGCAGTTGCCTCTCCCTGGGTGGTAGTATAATGGTGAATAACAAAACTATACAAAATAATATGCAGTTTGAGGAATGACAGTTGTCTCATAAAGTGCGTATGCAGTGGCTTATCATTGTTTAGGTAATGAGTATTTTTGTTAGTGTTGTGAAAATGTATTGAGGTGTAAGAGTGTCCCTGGCAGATTTGGAAGTTATGCTCTCTGTATACAATATGGTTTATCAGAAATGCTTATATAAAGTGTGTCTCACAAACTAGCAGCCAGAATTCACTATGCCTGTTGTCTGTGACTGGATTGTTCACTAAGGGGTTGCAAACTGTGTTGACCTCTTGGGTCATCTGCTTTAAAGTTGATTTTCCTGAAGAACCGAATATTTCAAGCTTGGTAGCATCTACTTGAGCTTTATCTGCCTCGGTAACATACGCCGTCTTGGTATTTGCTGCTTTTCTTGCATGAATCGAATACTAAGGGGGGGGGGGAAAGTCTGCAATGATGAGTACCACTTCTTGAAACACTTGCTGTCTTCAGTCTTCCTGCCTTTATAAACAAGCACACGGTGTCATCATAATTTTTCAGTGCTCAGATCTACATCCACTCGATGCATGCTGTAGTGTCAACACCTCTTCATGCCTCTTTGTCATTGAGGAGGGCATCATGATTTATAAGAGGAAAAAGTGGAAGATGTAGAATTAAAATGCTAAACTAGCGATATGTTTAACTCTAGATAGCATAGATTAGTAAGTGTTGATGAAAGTATAGTGCGGAGACTGGATGTTTTTCTAAAGGACATGTCTAGTTCAAACACGAGTTAATACAGGGAAGTCCCATGGCCTGTGTTATGCAGCAGGTCAGACTAGATGAACACAGTGGCCCCTTCTATGAATAATCTATCTTGGATTGTACAGTATCAAGCACAGTCTTGCCAATATCTGACTTTCTGTCTAACTTAATTCAGATTTAATCAGCTATGTGAAGTAGGTTGTTGCATACATAGTCCAAAATTATTGTAAGTAAGCCAGTTATATGAGAATAAAGTTTTGCAAAGGTTCACAAATTCCCAATAACAAAATGCATAGGTGTTCTGTAACTGCTTTGATAAATCTGTAAAAATATGGTAATGTCTTTACAGCAGAACTTTACAAACACAGAGTACATTTTGAAAAAGAAGACTGCTGCTTGACAACAACTTTTAATTTTCTTTCCTACTAAAACAGTATAATTAGAAGCACTATACAGCTTGTACACACAACAAGGTCTGTGGTGCGGGCTTCTTAGCTTTAAAGATTTAGTTTGGTTTATTCTTTCCTTAATTTGGATTGTACTTTAACAAGAGGAAATTCAACTTTCTTTGACTTGGCTTGTTTTTTTATGTGAGAACAAATGCCTTTGATTAGCTACAGTGTTCCTTTCAAAGGTTAATTTTTTTTCCAAATTGCTAAATTACTCTCAGGACCCTGAAATTTTAAGTCTTTAGAACTGAATTATGTGAACTTTATTGGAATCAGATGTAAAAGATTCCACAGTCAGAAACTGTAATACAAGACCTCCGTTTTATCTTCTACTTACAAGAGGTAGATAAAGAACTTTTGGGCCCCCCAACCCCTCCCTTGCCACGGGGCCCCACTCCCTGCTCTTCCCCTTCCCGCAACAACTGCCCCTTGGCCAAGCCAGATGCTGGAGTTGGGCCATGGTAAGATCTTCCCAAGGCCGGTCTTAGGGGAAATGGAGCCATGGGCAAATTTGTATCTTGGTGCCTCTGGCCCTTATGGGCTCCCCTGGCTCCCCAACCCCCCAGGGCCCTGCTGCCTCCCCCCAGTCCTTAATTTATATTAAAAGAGGAGATGGGGCTCAGCCCTAGCAAGCCCCGGCACAAATTAAGCACTGGCTGGGTGGCCAGATAGTGGCAGCTGCTGGCTGTGTGCCTAGGTCTGAAGGCATTGCCACCAGCAGCAGCAGTGGAGGAGTAAGGGTGGCATGGTATATGGTGTATTACCACCCTTACTTTGTGCTGCACCATGCCCCCTCTGCCTGTAACCCCTGCACCCTTCCTGTCCCCCTAACTCCTGCACTCCTCTTCTGTGCCCACATGGGGAAACTGACCTGGATGCACGGAGCAGCAGGCACAGCTGCTCGCGCACCCCCAAGAGGACTGGGAGGGGGGGATGAGGCGCAGTGTCAGGGCTCCTTGCATCCAGGTCACTTTCTCCACCCGGGCTGCATAAGGGGAGGACAGGAAAGCAACAGTTCCTGATGCTCACCTCACAGCACAGCCCGGTGGGGAAAGTGACCTGGATGCATGGAGCACTTGGTGTTGCTCCTCGCCCCCCACTTATAGCTCCCTAGGTGGGAATGGAGGAATGTTGCGGGGAAGCGAGAAATATCTGTGTGTCACTGCTCGCCTCCCCCGTTTCTCCCCCATGCATCGCCTCTGCAAGTTTGTGGTTCTCCCCTGCCAGCTGGCAGCTCACAACTCTGCACTGTGCCCCCCTAACCACAGTGCCTTGGGCGGTCACCCGGGTGGCTTGCCCCATAGGCCAGCCCTGAGGAGCCGCCCAAGGAGCTTTGGCCGCTGTGGGGAGCCCTGGACCCTCCACTTGCCTGGATGGCACTCCCTGGGGGATGGGCACATGGGCCAGGCTGCTCTCGGGCCCCTCAGACTCCCGCACAGGGGAGGTGGAAGTTCTGGGGTTCCCCACAGCAGCCCAGGCAACTCTTACTATGGCCCAGCTTCTGGCCTGGCCAGGGGGCGGGGCCTTGGGGGAAGAGGAGGAGCAGTGGGCAGAGCCAGAGTTCCGATGTCAATGCTTCCACCCCCACATTTCTATCCAGGTTCCAGCGCTCTTGTGAGGGTCCTCAAATTGGCCAGGGCCCCTGGGCATGAACCCCATTGGCCCATGCATTATTCTGTCACTGCTTCTTACCCTCATGTCTTTTTATCCTGCATTTTCTTTCAAACCTGGGATCACCTTCTTGGCACAGTACTTTGGTACAGTGCAATATTACAATGTCTGAAGTTATGCAGGATTGGCAGGAGTTTAACAGATTTATGTGCGTTTATGAAAAGGAAGTAAGACAAGTTGCATGTCTGCTCCATTGTAAAAGAGCCTGTGGTTGACATGATAATGATTTAAAGGTTTCTTTGTACACTTACAACAAATACTATTGCTACTTTCTAACTTTGTACTTACATTATTTAACAATTTTTATTTGGAATGGTAGAGATGTCAATCTGTACATCTTCCATGCTCTGCCATATTAGATAAATGTTATAGAATTTTATGCCTATTATCAACAACTCAAAAAAAGCACCCTGATCTGATTTAAGGCATTTCATAAGAGTTTGTAACAACTTTGGGATTTCTTCTTGCCTTACTTCAGTTTAAATTTTTTAGATTGAAATTGGTTTTTGTCTTTCAGAGCATATATCAAGATGTATCAAGATGTATCTTCTGTATTTATGTCGCTTACCAGTCTTTTGTGCAAAATTAAGAGTGAACAATGTTATTCCAGTAATTGAATTCATACATGTGCATCCCAGTCTCGAAATGGCAGTATGGGGCTGAATGTCAGAAGCTGTATATCAATTTGTATTGTGATGTTAAAAATGAATATAAGTATCGGGGGGGGGGGTGGGGAATCTTTGATGCCTAAAACGTTAACATGCTGTTTTAAATATTGAAATTAAAGTACTTCTGATTGTGAAGTAGTTATGAATGGAATCCTCTGTCATACTGCCAATGTCATGCATCAAGCTGGCTGCTATTTGCATTAGGGTCAGAATTTCCATTTGTAATTCAGCACTTTATTTTGAGTCACTCTTTATCTATAGCAAGAGGTCCTTTTCTTTTTCGTCATCCAGTTTTCTTTATAATCTCTGCTTACTTATTAGCTTCATAATTTCTTCCATTGTTGATTACTCTTAATAAAAATTAAATGGACTAAACATAATACAAACGTATTGTGGAGGCACTGATACTAGTTCCATCGTTAAAGCTTATTCGGCCTTTAGCCTTTGACAGGATGATAAAACCTATATGGAACTGAAACAGTGGGTTGGTTAAAAAGTCTCCGATTTAGAGGATATTTTAGTTATAGACATAAAATACACACACATACACACACGAATATATATGTATAAATATATGTATGTGTGTATTTCCAAATATAGCCAAGCCAAACTTTAAAAAATAGATACGGTTATAAGTCCATATTTAGGCACTTAAATAAGTAAGCTACTGAACTTCATTCAGTATTAGAATATTAGAGATCCTATTTAAGTGCCTAAATGTATTTGGGCCAAGATTTCAAATATTGGTGTCTATAGTTAAACCTCTAATTCCATATTTAATAAGTTTTCTGACTTTCAAAGAGGTTGAAGTCAATGGAAAGAGCCTAACATTAAGCACCCTTTTTTTTTTAATCTTGCATATATTGCACACACACAAAAAGATTGTTAAAAGAATGTTATTTAGCTTGCAAAGTCAAGAACTTAAAAGTTAGGAAATGCCAGTTTTGTGTTTGACCACACAATCTTAATCTGCCACCCTGTATGTCCATCCTGTGCACAGAATCAGTGGTTCTGTGTGTAAAAAAACAAAAAAACCACTCTCTCTCTCTCTCTCTCGATACATGTGTATGATCATGTAATTAACAACTGTACATAATGCCTATTCACAAACTTGAAGGGGCAAACTTGATGTTAGGTGCTTGTATTTATGTATAACCAATTTTTTTAAAAAAATATTTGATTATATTATGTAAAAGAATTTAGCATTCTAGCCACCCTTCTTTAGTTTGTTCCTCTTCCTGATCTATTAAATTAATTTTGCTTTATCTTAGAAAGCACTCCTTTACAGTATCTTGGATGTTCATTTCCTTTGTGAACAATGCATAATATCAGACTGTACAAGAGAGCTACATTAACTTACCGATATCAAAAGTCAAGATTTCCAGTAGTGAAGCATTAATGCAAAATGCAAGCCGCTGACCCACCTAATGCCATGGGATTGATGGCTCTTTACTTATTTCTCATTGTTATTCTTTGACAGTGAGTGTGATATTAGAGATCATTTAACCAGAGCTAGGGCAGCAGTGGTATCTAGCCTCAGGTCACTTCTGCCTATTGAGATTTGCAAGTCAGCCAGTTGGAATTCATCACTTTTCAAAAGGCAGTTTTCTTGACAATGCATTGTAGAAGTTATGTACCCAGACTACCTGCTGAAGTGCAGTATGATGGTTTTCGGGGTCCCCAGAACTGAGTCACCCTGCCTCCAGTGTGAGGGAGACTTTATTGTGCTTGACTGGGTGTCAGTTCCCTGACACTACCAGGCTATGCCATCCCTGACTTTGCCATGCAGGTTCAAAAACAGGGTAATCCAATCCCCTAGTCCCTTTGAAGCATTCACCTGGAGTGTTCAGACCCTTCTCCACTGAACACTCATGGAAATACCAAGTTGGCTGTCCCCAGGGGAACAGTGTACACACCATCTTGTCTGATGCAACTCAGGATCAGCTCCTAGCTTAATATCACAGCACTTAAATATATTTTATAGTGAAAACTGTAAGTTTATCATCAAAGATTCAAAAGATAGAAAGGATAATGGAAACAAAAGGTTACATACAAAACTAAATCATAACATGCTTTCTAGACATTAATCTTAACTATAGGTTAACCTACTGTCTTCTGAAATTTCTGTCACCCAAAACCTTTTGCAGTGTCTTCAACCCAGGCTGGTTGTGATAGCCCATTTTCATTAGTATTCCTAGGTACAGGATTTTCCTAGTATTCCTCGGTACTTCTCTGTTCCCCGAATACAGCCCAGTAAACATTTGAAGTGTATTTCAGGATAAGGTGTTCTTCCCCATGAATTTCATCTCTCTCTTGTGACTTCATATATAAATGTGCCTCCATTGTTTTAAGGCTTAATTTACATGCTGACAGAGATAAAGGTGAATAAACATCTTTTGACTGACAGGAAACTGGTTTCCTCACCTTTGCTTTGATATAGAATCTAAGAACATATTTTCAGTTTACATACATAGCTCCTTACATAGTATCTGTACATACATTTCACAATGACATTTATGACATTTATGACCGGTGTGATCTTGGCTTTCATTTAAGACTTTGCAAGATGTGCCGCCCCTCTCCGAAGTGGCCACCCCAAGCACCTGCTTGGTAAGCTGGTGCCTGGAGCCGGCCCTGCAGAGAAGTCCCACAGCCAAGTCCTACTCTGATTTGTAGTCACCTGGTCCAGTTCCATGTCATCAGCTCTGCCACTGATCCAGTCAGGTCCTTACTGTGCAGACAGCTCTGCTCCACTGCCACCACCACTAGTTCAGCCTGGTCCAGTTCCACAGAATCATGCCAAACATGGTTCAGAGTCTCCAGGTCGGGATACTAGAACAAAACAAGACTCTTGCATAGAGTCCTCTCCTTGTTGAGCATCCCAAACTAGAATCCACTATTCCCAAACTAGAGTCTCTTACCTGTAAGGTCCAGGTGACCTCCTTACTCCAGGATGATTTCCAACTAAGGCAACAAAACACGGTAATTATAATTAATATAAATGAGACTATCAAGAGCTGTCTTTCTCCCTATAGAAGGAGCAGAGTTTTCTATCCTTGGAAGCCTTCTAGCTTTGGGTTTTACACATACATGTGGTAAGTATTTTTGCTCTTCAGTTTGGCTGAAAACTGGGTTCTAACTCTGTTCTGAAATGGCTGTTTTGAATTTTTATATTGTGGTTTCGGAACTGTTCTTAACTTGCCTTTTTACTTGTAAGATATATATTTTGGTAAGGTAAATTTAGTGCCAAGGAAGAATTTTAGAAGTGTAAGGCTCATAATAGATTTTTGACATAATGACAAATCACATGAGTAAAGTTAATACCTTTTGAAAATAATATATTGAATAATTTCTGATCACTATTTCTCTGATACTACGTTCATTAAGGTTGTGTTGTATGTATTCAAGTCATAAGGCTGAGTTTTCACTCCAAACTCTTCAGTAAGTAATGGGTGAAATGCTCATGATTCAGTTCAGATAGGCATCTAAAAATTAAATGCTTCAACTTATTTAAAGCCTTTTGATTTAGAAGCTGAGCTGGAATTCTTATAGGATTCCCTGTATTTTTTGTGTTCATTTGGAATGGAAATTCTATGAGAACCATGTTTCTTACTATATTCTAGAAGTTCTGCTTGTAGTCCTGGCCAAAACCAGGGAACAGAGGTGAGTCAGATCTCCTAATTCTTCTGTAAAACTTTGGTAAATTTGAATTTAGGGTAAATTTACTTCTATTTTTTAAATAGGATTAGCTTGTACTAGAGATGTAAGAACACAGTTTTGGGGAGAGAACACAGCCTAGTGGTACATACATGAAGGGATGGTTTCTTGACTTGTTTTAAAGCAGTTGTATACAGTATATGGCCCATAATTTAAAATGTCTCTTCAGAATAATTGAATGTCAGACATTACAGAAAGAGATGTGGTACTGAAAGTATTGCTGGTTTGAAGTAACTTTGAAAAGTGTCCCATGTTGGTTAATTTGAACGAGGGCTTCTCATGTGTCTCTTATTTCCCATTTTAATGGAAATATGGAAGCCGCTAAAGCTCAGTCACCTTCAGCACTATGGCAATGTGCCTTCATTTGTGCTGCGGAGAAACCATGTTCACACAGAGAGCATAACTCAATTTCCATGCCTATTGACTTTTTGGTATTTCTGCTGACACTTGCTAACCGTTATATTATTTACTGCCATTTGTAGTGGTGGATACTGGAAACTATGCTGGGACCAGCAATTCATTTCCCTTTGATTTTTAAACAGCTAATATTGGTCACTATCAACCTGCGCAAATTTGAACCATTGAACCAATAGGAAAAG
Source organism: Emys orbicularis (assembly GCF_028017835.1). Lineage (NCBI taxonomy): Eukaryota > Metazoa > Chordata > Testudines > Emydidae > Emys > Emys orbicularis. Next base: position 34,735,702 of record NC_088683.1, read on the forward strand.
CTTTCTGTCCCATTACTTAGTCCCAACTCTCCAGTCCCATATTAATATTAATAATATATTAAAAGATTCATAGCTAGCATTTTGATATGTTTTGGTGTGATTTTATATTCTAATGTCAGAGGAGTTGCATAAAAGAGTAGCTTGGCTCAATGTGGGAATACATGAAATGTTCTAATTAGGTGAATTTTAGATCACGTTAATAGTTTAAGTCAAATCAAAAGTACTAATAGGTCTAAGTTTATGAAAGATGAGCCCTTGAATAAAAATGCAAGCATTTTCTTACATTGAAAATGGACCGCTAAGTAAGACTAAACAGATAATGATATTGAAAAGACGGTGTATAAAATTGTATATAATTGTATAAAAGCATGCATGAGCAATAATTTTGAATAGCCAGCTCCATCAATGCAAAAAATTGGCAAAAATACATCATAAATGATCCTTGATTGAAGTTCTTTCCTTCAAAATCTTAATTTCTGAAATCTAGGGCTTAGTCCCACCTTCCAATCTTATACAGCCTTTTTTACAACCTATAAAATAACAAGTACATATTAATGCCAGACTTTTGCTGTACACTGCAGAACACATTACTACAGCAAAGGTCATTAAGAAGTACCTGCTAGCTGTGGGAAGGCAGTATATTGTTATGCAGATTATACTGATTTGCGACAACACAGCATGTAGTATTGACAAAGAACTTCTAAGCAGTCTGCAGTGGAAATCTATTAATTTGTCCCACTTTTTCCATTGTTTAAAGTGTGGGTCCTATACTCAAAAGCATCCTATGTAAAAATGGCAAATTCTTTCTCAATAAATCTGTTCCCTGTGGTGTATTCAGTACTATTCACTGAATTTTAGTGACATAAATAAGATTTTACTTGTTTGACTCCTGTTAGCACTGCAGAGTGAAAATAAATAAAATATATATTGTGTGTGTGTGTGTGTGTGTGTGTGTGTGTGTGTGTATCACTGCAGAGTGAATAACAGATTCACTGATTTTTAGTGACATAAATAAGATTTTACTTCTTTGACTCCTGTTAGCACTGCAGGGTGAATATATATATATAGCAGGAGAAAAAATTGCCAGATTCATTTTTGGCTTGCATATAATTTACAGAACAGGTGAACTCTTTGGGTCTATAACAGTTCATCCTCATCCTCCTCAACATCTCTGTTGGTTTTGGAATTATTAATGATTTCTTTTTTCTTGTATACAGTGTAGTTGCATGCAAGGGAAAGAGAAGGTGGGTAAGGTTATATCTTTTTATTGGACCAACATCCGTTGGTGAGAGAGACAAGCTTTTGAGCTTACACAGAGATTTTCTGTCCTGAAGAAGAGCTCTGTGTAAGCTCAAAAGCTTGTGTGTCACACCAGTGGATGCTGATCCAATAAAAGAGAGAACCTCACCCACCTTTTCTATCTTTTTTTTTCTTTTATATCCTGACCTTCTTTGGTTTTCCAATGGTCATTTGTGTCTCTCCTCTGCCATTCTGATTGTAATTCACTGTCTGCTTTGATAGATCTTCTACCCTTTCTTCCAGACTATGGAAGTCTCAGATGGGATCTTGGTCCTCTTCTCCCTCTACATTCTATCACTGGGTGAGCTCATCCACTCCTACAGCTTTAAGTGTCATCTTTATGTTGATAATATACAAATCTACCTCTCCATTTCCAACCTGTCTCCCTCAGATCAAGCCTGCATTTCAGTTTCTCTGTATGACTTCTCTCCAGAAAGTGCATGACTTAAACATAATATAACTAAACTGAGCTCCTTGTTTTTTCTCCTAAACTCTTTCTACTTCCCTCATTTTTTTTTGTCCCATTCTTTTACAGCAGCACCTACCTGATAGCAAAGCTCATAATCTTTGGTTCTTCCACATTTTCTTCTCACATCCAGGCTGTGTCCAAATCATGCTGTTTTTTCACACCACATTCCAAAGATCTCTCCTTTTCTCTGAGTCCGGACAACTAAAACTCTTATCTCTTGTCTTGACTACTGTAATCTCCTCCTCTCAGGCTTTCTGAACACCCACAGATTCTCTCTTTAGTCCATCCAGAATACAAAATTTGTCTTTCTACCCAGTTGCTCTCACTATGAGTCACTATTTTCCCCATCAAAAGATTCTCTGTACTGTCCATGCTGTGACACAGAGGTTCCTTAGCAAACAGTCCCCTGTTCTTTGAAAACCACTCTCATCTCAAACCTGACAAACTCACTACACCATTTCAAACTTCTGTTTGCATTAGTTTCTCTCTCACACGCACATGCACACACATTCTGCAAAGCAAAACATGCATACAAAGTTTAGATAAAAATTCCCTGATATAAATACAATTTTATACCAGTAGATTACAAGATCATTGTACAAACAGTGGACTTCACTTCAGACGTATTCCTTACCCGTGCTAATCTAAGTAGTCTCAGTATTTGAAACTTTCCAAATGATTCTTTGAAGCATGCCAAACAATGCTGCTGTCATCCTTTTTAACACTACCACCATTTTCCTTAGGTGACACTTCCATTGGACCAGTGATGGAATAGTGCATCTGACAGACTGGATCAGTTGGATAACTAATACGTTTGAAGCCCCTGATTTATGTACTTATGAAAAATTAAGTAGCTCCTTGAAGAACTTTGGAATGATAGAGCAAATGTACCAACCCTGTACATTTATGTACAAACTACCTTGTCCATATCCTCTCCTGTGCTTGGCCAGTTTCCCTTTTAAAGAACAATGTAATTAATGATAGAAACATAAATATTTAATGCAAGAATTGAATCATCAGGTCTTTACATTTATTGCCAGTCTAAAAATCATGTTAGACCCCACATAAATATGTCTACTATATCTCTTCCTCTAGTGCTGTGGAGGCTTAAAGTACATCAGGTGTCTGTTCTCAACAGTAATATCTAATTATCTTCATTTTAAACTAATGAGTAATTATGTTCTTATTAAATTCAGAATCAGTGCTAGTTCATAAATCAGTCTGAAATGGGGCACAGCAATATTAAACAATGTAGTCTGCATCTTTTCCTTGAAAGGCTGCTCACATCACAAGCAGTTAACTGTGTCTTCCTACCTAAATTTGGCAACTGAAGACGGAGTCTTCCAAATGTCAGTTGAATTCTTACATACCTAATTATTTTATTCATTTTTGGCTGTTCTTCACTGTTCAATTGGAACACACTGGTATGCCTATTTAATACAAAGTTGTGTTAAAGTAACATTAAATATCCTGCCATTAACCAATGAATAAACCGAGGTTCTAAACTGATGCTGATTTATCCACAGGGACAATATTTTTAGGGCTAGATCTGGTTTCAGTTGCCCCATGACCATGCATGTGTCTTGAATTAAACATGTTTACTGCCCAAATTTTGTACTTTCATTAATACTCCTTTAAAAAAAAAAAAAAAAGTTTCCACTCATCAGCCCAGAGAACTGTGTAGCATTTCATCACTCCAGAAATCAATAAAGATTATTCGATCTCCAAAAATTTCAGATCTCTGAACAAAAAAGCATAATGGAACAGGCACTGAGGGTGAAACTTGTTACACATTAACTCATGCCAGTAGTAATTATGGATAACTGCAAAAACAAATTTAATTTATTCACTAATTAAACTCCAAGTATTTTAAATTGAAAGCAAGGATTTGACTTTCTTCACATGGAATGACAAATTGTTTTTTGTTTTTGCATTTTTGTTAATTTATTCAATTTGAAAAAATATAGGGACTTGAAAAATAGTGTTCATTCCTGTATTCATCTTTGTTCTGCCTGTTCACTGCCTTACTCATAGTACCCAACTGGGATGTTAAAAAAATAATGCAAGTTATCTTATACATGTAATGTGATATTCAGGCACTGTGCATCACATTCATCCCAGGGCAACTCTATTGCCTTCATTGGATTACACCAGGGATTAATGTATTTCCCTGAGACTAACCAATTTTCAATCTAGCACAATATAAATTCACAAGTTACTATACCTATAAAGTATGGACTAAAAATAAAAGAACTGCCTGAATCATAACTACAGCATCACTATCTACCTGTTCTACTGTATTCATGACTCTGTAAACTATTGAATCATTTACAAATAAAATGAAAATAGCCCCTGTGGGAAACATATCTTTCAGAAATAGTGATTCAGTGTCTGGCTCTGCTGTCTTTGAAAGCCACAGCCATGGTAATAACATGAAACAAGATGAAGCTCAGTCCAGTCTGGGATGCATGGGTTAAATACTGTAACTGTTTACCACAGTACAGAGAAAAGTAGTGCTCTATTTCTTTCATACACACACTTTACAGAAAAAGGAAATATGCTTTTATAAACTGTTCTTAGTTCACATTACTATAGCACTGTGGAAAATACTGCACCAGTTAGTCATCTTCATGTATAGTGGTTCAGCATCATTTTCTTTTATCGCCTAGTTGTATTAACCAAGATTTTCAGAAGTGATATTTGGATGCCCAATTTGAAGGTGGCTGCTAAAGGACAACAGCACCCTACCTACAGGATGAGGAATCATGTACCTGGTGAATCACTACCAATCTACACTAGTCTCAACTATTGACATGTTAGACCCCATACGGTCCCTTTCTCCCCATCTCCCACACAGATCTCTTTGGTTTTCTGACACCCTGCGATGGAGAGAGAGAGAAAGGAGGAAACTCAAGCACCAGTGGCAGGAAAAAGACAATTCAGGCAATATGAAACATAACACATTCCTGATATCCTGTGCTGATGGTGTGTTACAAGCCAAGAAAACCTTCCTGCCAGCGTCCATTGAGGCTGCCAACTCCTACTCAAGGAGTGGTAAATGGCTTCAATTCTGAAATCCTAGAACCTTCATCAGAACCGAACAGCAAATGTTGTGAAGAACTATCATCCTACTTTGCTGAAAAGATCATACACATTTGAGAAGTATGGATCAACCCTGATGATATCCTCCAGCCAACAACCCACCTGCATTTCCAAAATGAGTACATTCACTCCTCAAGAAGTTCTGGACATCTTAAAGGAGTCTTGACCAAGACTTGGTAATCCGACCCAGGCCTTCCTTGGCTTGTGAAAAAGAGGCATGACCAATTAGTGCCATTTCTGACCAAAACCAGTAAATGCCTTATACACAGAAGGAATTTTCCTTTCTTTCTTTCATTATACTAACTGAAGTTAACATTCTAGTCCTAGCACTATCTGGATTCAGGCCAGGACATGGAACCGAAACAACCTTAGTGTTACTGATGAATGATCTCCTTCTGTCGACGGATAGAAGACAGACAGACATTCTCATTCTCCTGGAGCTGTCTACAACATTTGACACTATTGACAGTTTGATTTTGCTGTCTTGCCTGTGAGAGATGGGTAATATACTAAAATGGTCTGAGTCCTTACAAGAAAGACAAACTCAACAAAAAGTAATGGAGTTCCACCAGGATCAGTTCTCTCTCTGGTCCTTTTCAACATTCACATGCAACCATTATTTGAACTAGTCAGATGACATGGACTGAAGTGCCAGCAATATGCAAGTGATGCATAGCTCTAGCTCTCCTTCAAAACACAAGACTACACCACTACCACCAAGATGGCCCAGTGCTTTGATGATCACTTGGATGTGCTTCATGGATGAAGAAAAGCTGGCTGAAGCTGAACTCAATCAAAAAAGAGGTGATGCTGGTGGACAAAGGAAAGTCTTCTGAAAGGCTTGCAGTCATGGTACAGTCTCCATTGACTGAAGATACACACCCACAGTTGGTCAATTAAGTCCATAATCTAGGAGTACTCTTGGCTTCTTTGTTGACTCTGACTCACATAGCAGCATCTGCAAATAACACTTTCTACTATCTCTGCTTGGATAGGAGATGCCATCCCATCCTGGTGGATGAACACCTGACCTCAATTATTCAGACTGTCTTTGCTTCTCGGCTGGATCACAGAAATGCAGTATACCTGGGCATGAAGCCTTCAGCATTTAGGAAACTCTAACTAGTACAGATGCTGCGGAACGTCTCCTCAGCAACACAGGCTATCAGGAACACATCAGACCTGTCTTTTGCTCTCTACACTGGCTTCCCAAAGAATTTCATCAAGTTCAAAGTCTCAGTCCTTACCTTCAAAACACTCTATGGCCTGAGCCCAGGATGATGACAGTGGTTGACAACTATGTTTTTCTGGCACAATGGAACTCTCAACTATAAGAGTACATCTCATATGTCCACAGACAGAACTTTCTCCAGGAATGGTCTGAGCCTGTGGAATGAATTCCCCCAAGAATTAAGGGTCATCACAAATCTCACAATTTTCCACTCCAAGTGCACAGCACATTTCCTTGACCTTGCCTTCTCTAATATAAACACATAACAACAGGCATATTTACATTTAAAAATATAAATAAATAAAACTATCAGAAAAAGACACTCCACTGCACATGTTTCTTCATCTGGAGAAGTGATGAGAGAACAAACAACATATAGCAAATGTTGCTTAATGCACTACTGGAGGGCACTCAGATACTACTGTGATGAGCACAGTATAAGAGTCTATATAGAATGGAATAGATTTCTGAAAATCAGGCCCCCTTTAAGATGTCTGAAGTTGAGCACCACAGAATGGATCCACTTTACAACATTATATGGTTATATGTTTGTTTTTTCCTTAAGCAATTGTTGTGTGCTATATATTAACACAGGCAGTATTAATACAGATAGGGCCTGATTCTCATTTATATTAAGGTCACTTTACACCACTCAAGAAGTGTAATGGGACCTCTAGAGTGAGCATAAATTACATTTACTTATTTACATTTAAAGTCATTTATTCTTCCAGAGTTGTGTAAAATGGCTTTAGAATAAATGAAAAATAGGCTAATAATTATAGAATCACAGAAATTTAGGGTTAGAAGGGACCTTGAAAGTTCATCTAGTCCATCTCACTGAGCTGAGATAGTACCAAGTATACCTAGACCATCCCTAGCAAGTGGTTTTTCTCACCTGTTCTTAAAAACCTCCAGTAACAAAGATTCCACAGCCTCCCTAGATAACCTGTTCCAGTGCTTTAGTATCCTTATAATTAGAAAGTTTTTCTGAATATCTAACCTAAACCTCCCTTGCTGCAGTTTAAGCTGATTACTTCTTGTCCTACCTTCAATGGAGATGAAGAACAATTGATCACTGTAGTCTTCATAACAACCCTTAATATATTTAAAGACCGCTATCAGGTCCACTCTTAGTTTTCTTTACTCAAAACTACACATACATTTTTAACCTTTTCTCAGGTTTTCTGAATGTTTTATCACTTTTTGTTGCTCTTCTCTGGATCCTCTCCAACTTGTCTACTTGTTTCCTAAAGTGTGGTGCGCAAAACTGGACACAATATTCCAGCTGAGTCCTCACCAGTGCCTACTAGAGTGGAACAATTACCTCTAGTGTCTTAGGTACGATGTTCTTCTTAATACATCCCTGAACATTAGCCTCTTCTTTGCAGCTGCTCCATACTGTTATCTCATACTCAATTTGTGATGCATAATGACCCTGAAATCCTTTTCTGCAGTACTACTACCTAACCAGTTATTTCCCATTTTGTAGCTGTGCATTTTATTTTTCTTTCCTAAGTGTAGCACTTTGCACTTGTCTTTATTGAATTTCATCTTGTTGATTTCAGACCAATTCCTCCAATTTATCAAGTTCGTTTTGAAATCTAATCCTGTCGTCCAACGTGCTTGCAGTCTTTCCCACAAATTTTATAACATATGCAAGGAAAGGGGTAGAGGGAGAAGCATAGGAAAATAGTCATATTATTCCACAACAAAACCGTTTTTAAGATTAAATGAGTTAATAATGAAGTTTTCCAATCTAATACAACATATAAAGAATCATTCCTGAGAATACTGTATTTTACTTTGAGGGGGAGATAGCCAGTCATTGCTCCTTATTATGCTTCATCTGGATTAATGCTTAACTGTGTTTGAACTCTGTTGTGCTCTCATAATACATTTATACAGTCTCGTGGTTTAGCTGTGACTGTAAGCATTGGTACAAGATTTCTAGATACAAAGGACAGAAACTGCAGAGTGCCAACACATTTAGGAATTGTTTAATTTTTATCACAGCAAGATCAGAAGGAATCACTGTAATTAAGTTTACAAAATGGTTTCAATTATATAAAGCTTTATTTTCAGACCATTGTAACTTTGTGAAGTATTCATCCCTGAGCTGAAATTTTCCATGCTTGGCTCCTTCTCAGAAGTGAGAGAGCACCAAAATCTTCACTGAGAAGCAGTGCTAGCGTTTTCCAGTACAAATTGGTTTTGGTTTTACAGATGGATGTTTTGAAACTCACATGCTGAACATGCAAAGTAGATTTCTACTAAACTGATTGTGTACTCTTAAAGGAAGCTAACCTTGTGACACATGAGACTAACCAGGCCAGTTTGGGGACTACTTTCCAGGTGTTTTGGAAAACCCAAAGAGCTAGTAAAGCTAAGGTCCTTCTCCATCAGCTCCTGCTGCTATTCTCATCAAAATATCCCATTCACTTAGCATAGTGTTCACAAGGTTGGGAACCAGGAAGGCCTGAGTTCTATTTTTATTTCTTCCATTGACTTATCCTAACCAGCCAGGACTCAGGATGCTGTGAGGAAGGTAGAAAAAGAAAACACTAGGCATCTTTCCCAGAGGGAAACATTTCTTCCTGACTCCTGAAAGGGAGTTCGGGCCAGACCCACAAGAAATCTAGAAACCCATTTCTGGCATCTGCAACACCCTACAGGGAAGGGAAAGCCGGATGCAGATTTGACCAATTAAAATGGTGACTCAGGACCAAGAGGACCTTTAAATGATGCAGGGAAGGAGTGGAGGGAGATAGTTGTCATCACCAGCTCCTCGAAACTCGGTTCTGGGTAGCCATTGGAGACAAAGACCCTTCCCCAGCCATTCATCATCAACCCCTGCTTCCCCGGCCACAAACTCCACATTCAAACATAGGAAGGTCCCATCTATCTCCCAAGTAAAGGACCGTAGCCCTGCCAGTCTGATGAAGTCCCTTCTTTCTCTCCCAAACCCGAGCTGGGAAGGCTTTAGGGGAGGTATGATATGTGGTATGATACAATCTTTGTGGTATGATACAATCTTGATGCCATAAGCTATTCCAGTTTATCAGCACTATAGTACACATTTATTTTATTTAACCAGTGGACTGTGAATGATCTTTTAAAATGTAACTAATGTTTAATAAAAGAAGGAAAAATCAGTGTTCAATGTTAAGACTGTCAGAGTAACAACGGCAAACAGTAAAATGTTAGGGCAGGAATGCTATGGCATTTCTTTTTCGACAGTCCTGTGAATCACAACCAGTGTCACTAATCAAACCTGTTGAATTAATAGTTGCATCTTTTGATGTTGCTGGTTGGATATTTCTAGTTGAAGTCAGAACTACAATAGAGAGTGTTTCATATAGATAGACAATGGCATAGTCATTGCCATGAAAAATACAGCACTGTATTTCTTAATTAACATTGCAATTTGTGTGGCGTAAATAATATTACACTTTCCCCAATAAAGCTCCATAATTAAAAAAATGGCAAATATCCCTCTTCCAGTTTAAAAAAAAAAAAAAAAAAAAAAAAAAAATTAAAATCTAGTTTTTCAAGCACACTTTTAAAAAACATATTTTTGTTTAAAATGTTTTACTTTCACCAACTTGTGATTTTAATGAACAGGGTATGTTCACAAATGTCATAACCTCTAGTGAGATTCAGCCCCTTTTCAATGAAAAAATCCATGGGAAAGGCATGATATGGTTGCTATTATTTTAAATTCTGTGGCATTCGCTACAGAACTAGCTGGAGCAACATTTCTGATGTCAACAAATGGTGTTAAAACTGATTGATTGTGTTAATCTAATCAAACTGGAAAAGCAGTCCTCCTTACAACATTCTTTTTCATAATCCCATTAAAAAATTGAACTAGTAAGCCTTTTATGCCTCTTCCCCCTCCAGAAAGCAAGCATGTATCACTGTCAAAGTGAAAAAGATTTTAAATGAGAATATTCAGAAAAGTTTAGCAAGCAGATATGAAGCTCTCAGAGAAGAGCAGGAAAATTCACTTATCAGTTGCTCACTAGAAGCAATAAAGTTGTGGTTTACAGTGGATTTCAATCAAAAAAGATTGTATCTGATGTTAATTATCTGCTTAAGGATAAGACTGCTTTTAATGGCAGTGATTCATAAAAGTCCACACTATTTCTGATCTATATGTTGTCCTTTTGGTACACTGATTAACAGGTATTTTAGATTTGTGGTTCATTATAAACCTTCCAACTGAAAAAAATCTGAATGTCTCTCAGGAGGAGTTTAAGTATTTCGACAGTAATGTGCTAACTAGAGGAGAACAAAAGTCTGCAAGTGTTGCATTAAAAACATTGCATGGTCCGTCCTAGTAGGAGAAGTAATTTGAAGTAGGAAAATTAGGCCTGTTTTCAAAATTCATAATTAATAGATCTGGCATAAGTCATTTCATGTGAGACTGTTTAAGTACTGCATAACAACAAAATTACAAATTTTTTTTTTTTCTGTTATGGCTAGGGCCCTACCAAATTCACAGCCATGAAAAACGCATCACGCACTGTGAAATCTGGTCTTGTGTGCTTTTACCCTATACTATATAGATTTCACAGGGGAGACCAGTGTTTCTCAAATTGGGGATCCTGACCCAAAAGGGAGTTGCAGTGGGGTCACCAGGTTATTTTAGGGGGGTCATGGTATTGCCACCCTGACTTCTGCGCTGCCTTCTGATCTGGGTATCTGGAAATGGGCAGCTGTTAGCTGTGCCAGCAGCAGCACAGAAGTAAGGATGGCAATAGCATACCATGCCACCCTTACTTCTGCGCTGCTGCCTTCGTATCTGGGTGGCCAAAGAGTGGCGGCTGTTGACTGAGGGCCCAACTCTGCAGGAAGCAGTGCAGAAGTAAGGGTGGCAATACCATACCATGCCATCCTTACTTCTGTGCTGCTGTGAAGAAGTAGGGGTAGAAGTACCGCAACCCTCCCTACAATAACCCCTACATTAACCTTGTGACTGCCCCCCCCCAACTCCTTTATGGGTCAGGACCCCTAAAATTACAACACCATGAAATTTTAGATTTAAATAGCTGACCTAATGAAATTTACTATTTTACGATTTCTATGACAATGACATTGACCAAAACGGACCGTGAATTTGGTAGGGCCCTAGTTATGGCACAGTAACATAGTTTGAGAGAACTGTACTTACAGATTAACCACAATTAAACTATTTTTGTTCTTTGAGTCCCTTAAAAAGTCTCCTTAGCTTGGAGTGTTAGGTGTCAATTAAAGTCTAAGCAATGTTATTAGCTTTTAGGATTAAAATGAGTTCCGTCTGCTGTAGTTAGCATTTGCTGAAACTTAGTGTATGCTAAGAGGTTTTAATTAAGAATGTTTGACCAGTTTGAATAAATGTTATGGTACTTGAATATAAATACTCAAGAATTTAGTTAATTTGATCACTGAATATATGCTCATGATAGTGCATACAGTAGCTTTTCAATGGTGAACACTCTATAACAAATTTTTAAGAGAGAGAAAACATTTCCTACATATAGTTTGAAAGATAATTTTACTGGTGCTCACACCTTTGTTATTTGCCTATAAACTGCAGAAAATAAGGTTAACACACTTAGCAGTCAATATTAAATCAGTGTTTATTTAATTGTAAGTGAGTAACTGGAGTTTATAACCCCCCAAAAGTAGCTTGTGGCATACTTCATGAAATCTTTTTAGATGATAAAAGCACTTGTTGTTTTAAAAAGAACAACAACAAAAAGAAGAAAAAAGTCAGGCTCAGTGAGTTTAGAGTAATATTTTGCCTACCATACATTTTTGGTCATGGTCACTCATCTGTGTGTCACCAGGGTCTGTTGTAACATATCAGAAGCAACGTGCCCCAAAGAAGTAGTAGTGATCCTGGTAGTTTTATTAAAAGGTGATGCAGATGAAAGTATGATGAAATGTGGGTGTTGGAGGGGAGCGAATTGGGTTTTAAAAACTCAGACTCCAACTAAATAAATGGCAAGAAGGGACAGCAGACTGTTAAAATCATTTTGGTGGTTGAAACAAGAAAGTTTCACTCTCTAAGCCAAACATAATACAGTTGTTCAATAACCAGAGAAGTCTCCTCTTAAATTGATTCCCATTTGAAAAAATGGCAGCATCTATATGAATCGTTTTAAAAGGCCACTGCCAATTTTTGTGGGGGTATTTTTGGCACTTGGCCGATTTTTTTTTTTTTTTTTTTAAAGTCATCCAAAATGGGTACGCAGAATTAAACTGGGCATTTCTCTTCACATTACCTTTGAACTTTAAATATCACAGACCAAAGGGAACTGCTAATTTACAAAGTGATAGACTTATTTCTATGAAGTTTTGTGTGTTTTTACCAGATATAAAGGACATGAATGGAAAAATCTGCACAGAGTTCTATTTTTCTGGTGTGGAAGAAAAACTATGAGGGAAATAGGATGAATGCATTTTAATTAATAGGATTTGTATCAGGAAAAAAAGGTTTAAATTTGTATATATTTACATATAATTGTTGGAAAACTAAGACAAAGGTCTTTGCAAGCAACAGGGTAATGATTTGAAGATTGTCACACCACTATTTGAGGTAATTACCTTTGGCTGTTGGAAAGAAAGCAGTTTTCTTGTAACAAGTAACTGGCATTATATTGAGAATAAACTTATACAGTAGCTCTTCTGGACAATACACTAGAACTCGTTAAAACTATGGGTTGTTTAACATTCTTTATTTTTGGTATTTTTTCCTACTGTTCCTTTAAAGCATGCTTTCCATTGATCCTAGCAATGAAGGCAGTTGATACCCTACCTCTTGCTTGCTGGGATGTCTACACTGCAGGATCTCCAAGCCCAGATAAATAGTTTGAAACCTGCTAGTGTGAATCTAACATGCTAAAAATAGCAGCATGAATGTTTTGGCTTGGGCAAAGCTCAGGCTGTCAAGCCCACGCAGCCCTTTAGGCTTCAGAGCCTGAGCTCCAGCCCAAGCCAGAACATCTACACTGCTATTTTTAGTGTGCTGGCTCAAGCCCTGCCAGCACAAATCTGTCTATCCAAACTGGGAGGCTTGCTCCCATCTGTAGTGTAGACATACATGTATAGATCCTCTTATGTTAATGGCCACCAAATACACTGGGAACTGGCCTTTCCAGTTGTCTTTGACCTGAAGATTAGCTAGTTTGATGAAAAAGGAGAAATGAAATAAATTTAGATAGGGCCTGAAAAACATTTAGTAGAAACACTTTACCTCAAATCTGTTTTCCTGAAAATTAGGAGTAGATCAGATTTTTGTATGCCAGTTGAACTAAGTAAGTAAGTGATACATTTTAATTAGGTGACTTGCTATTTATTTAAAGCACATTTTTACATTTCATTACATTGGCTGAAGTGATTGTGTGAACAAGTTCTCACTCTAAGAACAAGGCACGACTACTGGTACACGTATTTTTTTCCCACCCCTGCTTTAAATTGCAGTAATGGGGATTGCTCATTTAATTCCAAAGAGACCATTCATGCTTAATTGGTCATCAACCAGTTATGTGCATGTTTGTGTCTATATGAATATAACAACTTGCAATATAGGTATGAGGAACCACAGTATCTATTGACAAAAGTTAACGGCAGTTGTATATGGTGATGATTATTGTACATGGAGTTGGAAAAGAATATTTAATCCAAATGTTGTTTACATCCTTTATAGTAAATATTTTAGAAATATACTTGTAAAAAACATTGTCAGTGGCACCCACATTTATTAAGAAATAAACATTTTAATTTGAAACTGTTGGTGACCTCCCATTGCAGACAGAGCATTCAAATTGCTAAATAGAATCAATTAATAGCATGCTATTCAGAGAAAGGAAACAAAAGCATAGGAGAAATGAATTGCCTTCTGTCAAATATTGCTAAGTAAAATAGTTGTGGTTATATAGTGTAACTTCCCTCCAGAGCCAGTTTGGTTTTACAGGGGAAATTAGGGAAATTCATCTATTCAAGTCATTTGAATACAGCATTTTGAATACATTTGCCTCTTGTTTATTCCTTCATGTGAGAATTATATACTGCATCATTAGGTTCACCATCATATTGTTAACTTCTGGTCATTACCATAAAATTACACAAAGGCAAAATAATGTTGCAGATGTTTTTACCATAGCAGATTTTAGTTTCCTTTAAGCAGATTTTTTACGGTGACTGATGTTTAACAATGGCTAATTTTGGTACTAAAATGTAATCAGAGTGATGTAATCATTTTCTTTTACTCATTTGCTTGAATTTAATTTGTATGAATCAAACTGTTTTATATTTGTAATAAATTAACCTTTTTGCCTTTTCCTGATTAATTGAGATGTTACTGTAAATACAGTTGTTCCCTGTATCATTTTCAGAAAATTCTGCTGCAAATTGCACAAGAAAAGGGTAAATCATTTAAAATTCACAAAGCTATGTACAAGCAGTGTTACATATTTGATGTAATCAACAAATACAAGGAAGCTGAATTTTCTACTTTGTCCCTATCTTCATTATGCCAAGATATTGCAGGAGACTGAGGCCCTGATTCAGAAAATAATCCCTATTTAAGAAAGATGCTTTAGTTCTTACAGTTAAGCATATGCTGAAGTACCCTTCCTGAATAAGGATGGAGTTAAGCACATATTTAAGCACTTTTGTGAATTTGGCACCTGCGTTCATTATGTAATGTTGTATAGATATTGTGGGACATATTGTATATGTCAGGGGTTTGCAACCTTTGGCACGCAGCTCTCCAGGGTAAGCACCCTGGCGGGCTGGGCCAGTTTGTTTACCTGCCGCATCTGCAGGTTCGGCTGATGGCGGTTCCCACCGGCCGCGGTTCGCCGCTCCAGGCCAATGGGGGCAGCGGAAAACGGCGCGGGCCGAGGGATGTGCTGGCCACCGCTTCCTGCTGCCCCCATTGGCCTGGGACGGTGAACCGCGGCCAGTGGGAGCCACGAGCGGCCAAACCTGCCGACGCGGCAGGTAAAGAAACCGGCCTGGCCCGCCCGGGTGCTTACCCTGGCGAGCCGCGTGCCAAAGGTTGCTGGCCCCTGGTATATGTAAAAAGGCGGCTTCTCTTATGTTATCAACCATGAGAATTGCTTAGTTCTTCTTGTAATGATTGTCCATACAGATTCTACCCTTGGTGTGTGTGAGGTTGGATTATTTTGAGCAGCAGCATCTGTAAGAGCTGCATCTGCACCCTGAGAAGCCTCAACCACCGGGTGATTCAGATCCTTCTTACCACCTGTGGCTGTGATCTAGAACATCTTCGGTATCTGAGTCCCTTATGACTTTAGCTTTAGTGTTTATTAATTATAGTTAGTTAGCTAGTTAATTCTTATTCTGTTGGTTTCCTTTGGCTATACTATGTAATCTGTCTCAGTATAGATGTATAAAAATTGTAGACAGTTTATCGATGGATTTTCTTTATTCCTCCTCCTCCCACTCCCCCATTTCCAGTGTCTTATGTTACTCAAACACATGTCATTGGGATTCAGGTCCTGCCCATCCTGTGAGGCACCAATGCCAGTTAATAACAGGCATTCTAGGTGTCTAATTTGCCTAGGAAAGAGATATGTTGCAGAGCTCTGCTCTGTGTGCCAAGCCTTCTCCAAACGTTCTCAGAAAGCAAGGGAGGCAAGACTTAGGATTTTTCTGCTGGAACAATCGATGCAAGTCTCATTGGATCCTGGCACACTAACAAAGAAGCTTCACCAGTAGGGTCAGTCACATGCCTCCAGTGCCCTGGTGAGCCGAGACACCATTCCAAGCTCCTGGACCACTTCTCACAAGTCCCATTCATCTGCACATAAGCATCAACTTCTGAAAGAGGCTGTAAGGAGCACTGCTCCCTTGATCAGAGTAGACATCACTTTCCTTCTCCAAATAGGAGGCAAATACCTTCCCCATAAGCCTCTTCTACAATAAGCCAGTCCTGCTTTGGTACCTCCATGGTGAAATCAAAATCGACATAGATGGTTGCATTGCAGAATAAGGACCACACAGCCTCTAGTAGCGATCACTCAGCACCAATCTCAAGACCAAGTGCCACCGACAGGGAAAGGCACTATCCAACACTTTAGTCCTTCCGACTCCAAGGCACCAGATGCCCAGGTGCTCATCTTATTGGCATCAGTACAATTCACAGCAACTTTGCTGTAGGCCCAGTACCAGAGACTTTTCTATCGGGACACTCAAGGAGGTGATCGCCAAATGCTCAACCTCTCCCCCACCTATGATACCTGTCACAATTCTCACCAAGCAGGCAACTTCTGACAGGACCACCCAGCCTCTTAAAGAGGTTTGAGCCTTTTCATCCTCCTCAAAGGAACATAGTAATGTCGTCAGATGTTGTTAGACATTGGCTGCGAGTGTGTGTTCTCTGTGTGCTATCCCAGCTCTGCACAGATAGTTGGCACAGTAGATCTTGATCGAACTGCTTAATAACCACATAGTTGGTTCGTAGCAAAGGCACTTGGTCAGGTTTATTGTCTATGAAGCACAGTCCTAATGTCCTGGCTCAATGGTTACAGGTACACTAACGTATGTATGCCCATTGCAATGGATTAGCTTAGTTAATAGTGGGACTTTCCATTACCCCCTAGGCCAGCCAAAGACACTCCCTCTGAGATACCTCTTTATACACCAATACAAACAAGTTATGTATTGCCCCTCTGACATATCTATGTGCCACCCATTACTTTGTACATGTTGGTTCAATCAAAACATCTATATCCATCATGCTGTCATCCTGACCTTATGTTTAGGATGGGTCAGTGTGTTCCTGTTATCTTTAGGGAATGTGTTGGTATCGAGGTGTTCTGGTACCACCCTTCTGGAATGTGTTTGCAAGTGTGCTCTGTGCCTAGCACTTCTTAGGAATGTGTGTTTCTGCAATATCAGCCCTGTTCTTGGCAGATTCTGTGAACAGGCCTGTTTTTTGCTCACAACCTGGCTTTGCTTTATATCAGCAAAGCTTTGACCACTACTTTAGCCTATGCTTCTGGCCTCATACCAGGCCTCTGATACAAGGGCTTATGTCTCAGGCTTTCTTCCTACTACAGTTCTAATCAGAAAACTAGTTCAGAAATAACGTCTGATGAACCATACATTTTAAATAAATATTTTCTTATGCATTTTATTGCCCCAAAACCAAAAATATATTTGAGCTAAAAAGATATATTTTAAAAGCCATTATTTATTGTTTATTTATTAAAAATAGATGTTTTGAATTAAAAAGATATAAAATACTGTCCTTGCTTCAGCATCATGTGCTTCCACATACAAAGAAAAGAATAATAAATGAGAGTTCAGCTTCCTGGTTTTGTCTGTCAGCTTTGCAGAGATGGTAATCTACGTTTTGAGGACAGGCTGGTAATGATCTTGCTAGATAGAAGCAGTGTGCACAGTTGTATACGGAGGTGGTAGAGATTAAGAATTGCTGTTCATAATAAATAGGATAATGAAAACCACATGTCTGTGGATATAGCCTTTATTTATATATATATATATATATATATATATATATATATATATATATATATATATATATAGAGCTACTTTATATATGTTAAGCAGAAGTGTGTCTGTTAACAGATTTGGAATTTAGTATTGAAGTTCTGAAAATACTTTTCATTATCAATAGGATAACTATTCAGGCCAGGTTTTTCGCTCTATAGAATAGCAATTGAAACACAAAGGCTGTCAATTAGATACCTGTTATTATGTTTCATCATTCATATCAACTTTAGACCCCTCTTTTAAACTGTTACATGCTCTACTTTATATATTCTTTATATCTGTCTCTTCTAATCTGTACCTAAAAGGTATTTATTTTTGTTATGCATGCATTCATCTGCAAGAGTGAGGAAGTGTGAAAGAACGCCTTCAGTAGTGTCAGATGAAGTGAGGCTCATTGCTATTCTAACTGTGTGACTACTCTTCCTGAGCGGGACTATTCTGTCCTTGGTATTCATTCCCTCACAGTGATGTGATAACAGAATAAAGGAGCTTTACAGCTGATTGAAGTCAAGTAGTGGGGCCATGGTAAATGCTCACAAAAAGATCACTGGTGAATACTATTAATGTTGGAGGCTGGGCTAACAAATGTGCATATCTTTACTTTCCCCTTGAGGGTGGATCATGGCATGGAGGATGGGCTAACAGTTGAGACTATCCATTCTTCCCCCCTAGAGGGAGGATCCTAGTGTCCTCTTGACTTTTGAATGTCTAACATTTACAAGAAAATGTACATTCAACCTATTTTGAGCCAATAAGAAGCCTATTTGGGCAGATGTTCTCAGCATAGTTCCCCAGCTCCTGTCACTGCAACCAGGAAGGTATTCTGTCTCAAGGAGTCCCTCCACATAGCAATGTCCATTTCGAAAAGCCTCTTACAAAGGATGGTGGGTGCTAATGCATGTTTTTTCCAGCTCTTTTTGTCTGTAAAAGCCTCCGTTATTTGTCAGAAGAAAAGAAAACACTTATAAATTACTCAGTCTGATTTTTCTTAAAGTTGCTTTTATCTGTCTGCTCTGCTCTGAAGCAGCCACGACCACCATTATATCAGGCTTTCTATACTCTACTGCGCTCTCCTTGTTGCCAGCCCCAAACATTCAAAACTAATGTCAGGACCCCAAAATGATGTGGGTTTTTTTTAATTGCAGGAGTGTGTGGGGGAGAGGGAGGTTACACCTTTTGGGTTTTGTGCCGTTATGGTTTACTTTTTAATGCTTTTCTCCATAACCACAAGAACTAGAAAGTAACTTACTTTTTGTAACCAAAAAAAAAAAGGCTGAGATTTTAACATAATTACATCACACCAGAAGATGACGCTTTAAGAAAAATCACCAAATATCACAAGACACAAAATCACACAAGATGATGGAAGTGGTGTCCTTTCTCCTGGAATAGCTGTGAACAGAAAGTTTTAATTTTACATGAATCTCTAAACAGTTTTAAAACTTAGTCTGTCTTATCTTAAGTCCCTGTTTATTCAACCCTGGTTCAGGCTCGTTCATTTCATTTGATTTGCTCTATGTCAGTGTGACACTTTCTCCAGGAGCACAGAACTATGGGTCATGTTGTTACCCCGCTGTCTCAGGAAGAGAGAGCTTTGCTGTTGCTAAACTGGGTGACAGCTCCTTATCACTCCAGTCTGTTAGCCACCTCTGATAACTTTCTTGGGACTCTGCCAGCCCCACTTTGCCTTGCAGGTAACACTTGGTGCACCCCAGTTCCTAAGCCCCATGGAACAGCATTCCTCTGGAGTATCCGGACCGTCATTGGACACTCTCACAGAAATTACCAAGTTCACTACATTCAAAGAGAGAGCTTGTTTGATTCAACACTTTGCTTAATGTCACAGCACTGAGATCTGTTTATGGATAAAACAAGGAAGTTTATTAACAAAGATAGAATGTTAAGTGATACCGAATAAGGATAGTAGAAACAGAATTGGTTACAAATAAAACAAAAGATTAACATTCCTCTCAGAGACTAAACATAGTAAGCTACAATCCTTTGGCTAAAGGAGGTTTGACACCCTCAGAGTTTTTCTGTAGAACTTGCTGATTTTTTCAATCAAATCAGGATCCAGATTTTAATGATTTCCCCTTGCCCTACCGGGGGTCTCTTCAGTAAATGGAACACAAATTGTCTTTTTGCTTTTTGATTTGTATTTTCCCAAAACTCATTGTTTTGATCCCAGGGACAAATCAACACTCTCTGTAGCCTTGGTGTCTCTCATGCTGATTTTTCTCTGTCCCCCTCCCCCCCCCCCTCAACCTGTCTTCCTGTAGACTTAATATGCAAGTAGGGCATATTGTGTGTTGGCTTATTGCTTCCTTTACATCAGAGATCTAATCACGCAGGTAAATCAACATTTCTTTGGTGACATAGTTTAAACATATTTTTAGTACATACATATAACTTTTTGCATAATACCTGTACATACATCTCACAATGTTTGATGACCCATATTATATAAGCTTATGTGACATTCTTTGTAGATAAATACTATGCCAGCAATGTGTTAGGTGTAATGAGTTTGTTAGGTCTGAAAGGCGTTGCTGGTGCAGGACAGTGAACCCTTTGCCAGGTGCCATTGAGTGGATCATAGGATCACAGTCAGGCAACAATTCCTTCCAAAGTCAGTCATATTTTAAATGGCTTCCCTGGCTTCCTTATTCTGTCTCAAATGTAGAATCAGCAGCATGTTAACACTAGAAGAGCTGCAGGTACAGAATTTCCTTGGGGCAAGCTTGTTTGTGGGGCTTTTGAACTAAGAATTGTTTAGGATGTTGTTCTGGTGTTCACTACATATGGTAGGGGTGGGTGCTACTTGAAAGGGTAGTTGAAGTCTGTGAACCTACCAGCGGACACCACTTAGACATGATGGTTACGATTACCCAAGCAGTCCTCCTTGTTAGAATGGAGGACGCATCCTCTACACATGTGCAGTGGAGTGCCCTTCTACTTGCCTCTACTCACCCAGACTCTGATGACAGACACGTCCACTCTTGGGTGGGGAGCTCCTCTGGACCACCTTTATGGCCAAGGCCTTTGTCCCCTTAAGATGACAGCAGCAGCAGATTCACATGGTTATGATGTAGCCATGATGGTGTGTAGGATGAATTTCCATCTTGAACAGACCCTTGCAAGTCTTCTTCCTTTGGCAAGAGTCAGTATGGGGGTATTTAGGTTTCTTAAATCTCTCAAAATTGCATCTCCCAGGTTCGTTCATGATCAGCCTTATGCTCTACTTCCTTTGACCTCATCCCTATAAACTTTCTGTAAAAGTATCTTCTTCTGCACATTACATGTGGCCCCACCATTGCAGTTGTATTCTCAACTGGTGCAAGACTGCAACTTGCCAGGACCATCTAAGAATCTCCTAATATGTGACAAAATCAAACCAACAGATGTTGAGAATATGCTGTAACTTTTGACACTGAAAACTGTTTAGTTTCCTCTCCTCATCTGTTTAATGGCCATGTTTCTGCTCCGTTTAACAGAGTTGTCACACAGATATCCCACGCCCAAACCCAGAGGCCTTTGAAAATGCTGAAATGTCATTGATGCAAGACCAATCCAACATGTGACTTCTTTGGATATAGAACCTCTTGCTGTCAATTGACTATCCAGAGAGATAAAATTATTAATTCATTCAGCATTCAATATCATTGTCATCTACATGTAGCATTGGTAGGTCATTGGTTTGTTTTATAGGAGGCATTCATAGCTTTAGTTTTATCACCATTGACCTTAAGTCCCATAGATTCCACAGTTTTTCACATTTCTTCCATTAGCTGTAGTTGGTCAGTAGTCTCTCCAAGTAAGGCAATATCATCTATATACTCAATATCCTCTAAAGATGAATCTTTAAATTTCACACCATCTTTTTTGGCCTCAATCTGCTTTGTCATAGGATAGTCTATTAGATCATTAAGTAACATAGGTGAGAGAATGCAACCCTGCATACTCCTGATTCTACTGAAAACCAATCTGTAATACAACTGTTGACCCTCATGCAGCTACATGCTGCCGTACTGTTCCTCCACTAGGCACTTTAAGTCTTCACTCACCCCATATTGATTTAGCAGTATCCACAGTGGTGATCAATTCACTGAGTCAAAAGGAGCTGCAAATGCAATGTCTGTAAATGCAATGTTAATTTCCCTTTTGTTGCTCTAGTATTTTTTCAGTAACATTCTGCAAAGCGTATATAGCATGGATTGTCGATCAACCTGTGCAGAAACCACACTGTGTCTCATTTTGTTGTTGAGACAGTATTTCAGTAGTTTGACTATAAACACTGGGACTGACAACAGTGACATTCCCCTATATATTGAGCAAGCTGATCACTCTCCTGGTTTGAAAAAAAAAAAAAAAAGGTATGGTGTAGCCCATTTTCCAATCTTCTGGAATTTTACCTGTTTCCCTAACTTTTAAGACGACTGTGTCACAGTTCATAGCAACTGTACCTGTTTCCCCCTTGTGGTCCAGCAAGGGCACCTACTTTTAGGCTTCTGGCTCCCCAGCCATCACCTCTCTTATGTGGAGATATGCATCTGTCTCCCCTCCTGACTGGGCTATTTCCAGACTGCACAGTTCGCTGCCTATACTGTGAATTCCACAGCAAAATCAGACTGCATAAACAGGCCTGCTCTGCTTTGCTTTCTCTTGAAAGGCTGTGAAGAGGGTAGTTGCCACCATTATGAAGTAGCACACTGCTCTTTCTAAGCAAGCACATTTATCTTTATGTTGAAAGCATTACAGAGAAAACATATTTAAATAAAAGAACCTACACACATGTTAATAAACTTACCAGAAATCAACAGCTGAGTCCAACAAAGTCTCTGGCTGGTGAACCGTCCTTCAGACCCCACCAAGGGGGTTTTCAGTGGTTACAAATTCATAACAGCTCATAGCTCAGAACAAGCACACCCATGAATCTGAGTGTCACTCTTTTATCCAGTTTGGACCTCTAACCTGGTCCTCTTGTAACAAGTGATCAACAGACTATAGGTTTCTCCTCAGAGCACAACTTCAAAAGGATGGGTCCAAAAGTGAGAAGTTGCTTTCCCCTTCTCCCAACTATTTCCTAGGAATCTCCCTCTACTTTGTTTGTCTAGCACTTTGTTCAAAGGGTTCTTTGAAGCTCATAACACTTCCCAAAGTTCACATTAGTCATGTCTCCTAGAGAAGTTTCATACAATCCTACAATAACACACAAACATTTCCATTTTAATACAATAAGCTCTTAAGATACTGAAACTTATTTTAGTAAAGTTTGTCCAGGAAATTGCCATATCTGTCACAAACTCCATGAAGTCAGTGAACTAAACGCGGGCCTTCACTCTTTAGCAGTTCTGATGAAACATTGTCAAGACCAGGTGCTTCATCATTTTGTAACTGTTTGACCACAAGCATCACTTCCACTGGCCTGTTTTCTGCTGGATTAAGTTGTAGTTTATATATTGTTGGAGATCTGTTCATTAATCCACAAAAATGCTCACGCCAATGCTTAAGTTCTGCATCAATATCCTACCAGTATTCTCCTTTTTTGTACTTAACTAGTGGAAGCTACGAGAATGGATGTGCAGTTAGGACCTTCAAAATCTCCAGTACACATTTCTGGTAATGTCTTTCAGAGGCTTCCTCAGTGCATTGCACCATACTATTTTACCACTGATTATGATCTTTCTGACAGGCCCTCTTGAATGCTCGTTCAAGACCATTTCTTTTTGTCTATTGCCCATTTCCTCCTCTTTTCACTAACTTAACTTTGACCTTCCAGTGTATCCCTTCTGCTCGGAGCCTCTTTTTCTTCTCTCCCATAGTTTGATGATTTTATCTGTAATCCAGTGTTGCTTTAATCATTTCCTTATTTCCAGTTGTCCTACAGCAATTTCTGTGATAGAATCCCAAAATCCCTTTCAGGTAAATCTCCACATGAATGTCCTTGAGCTAAGAGCAGTTCACCTAGCATGCACAGCATTCTTACCCATACTCCAAGAATCATAGTACTTATGGACAACACTACAGCAATGTACTACATCAGCAAGTATGTGTGGAGGGGGTGGTGGAAGGAAGAGCATACTCTGTCTTTCTGCCAGAAAGAAATCTGTTTCTGGAATTTGTGAATCAACTGTTAAGTCACTCTCGTGACTCTACACCTTCCAGGCCTACAAAATGCCCTAGCAAATCAGTTCAGCAGACAATACTCGGACAATCACAAATAGCCTATTGAGAACTCCATTCTACAAGACATCTTCTAGATCAGGGGTCGGCAACCTATGGCACGCGTGCCAAAGGTGGCACGTGAGCTGATTTTTAATGGCACGCTGAGGTCCCGGCCGCCGGCCCCACTCAGCCCGCCTCCAGCCTGGGTGAACAGAACCCCAGGCTAGCAGCGGGCTGAGCAGGCCGGTGGCTGAGATCCTGGCTGGCAAGGGGCCAGCAGCCAGAACCGAAACTGAAACCCAGCCGGAACCCAGAGACGGCTGGTGCTGGGGCGCTCCGCTGCAGGGGGGGGCGTGGCACGCTCCC
Source organism: Emys orbicularis (assembly GCF_028017835.1). NCBI lineage: Eukaryota > Metazoa > Chordata > Testudines > Emydidae > Emys > Emys orbicularis. The sequence continues at coordinate 34,759,866 of NC_088683.1, forward strand.
AGCTGGGGAGTCCTGCTGGCTGCCGGAACTCTCCTGCAGGCTGGCGCTGGCGGCTCCGTGCGCTGGACAAAGCAGCAGGCAGTCAGGCAAGTGAAAGGGGAGGCGCGGTGGAGGTGTCCGCGTCCCAGCCTGTCCTGCTGCCCCTCTCTCGCCACTGTGGCTGGCCACCAGGGCACTGCAGGCACATGCCGTCCCTGCGGCCCCTGGGGGGAAGGGGAAGGGAGTGGCAGGTCAGGGGGTCTTCTGCCGCCCCCCCCCACCCCATTTGCCTGCAGATGCAGTGCCCCCACACAGCTGGCCCACAGCTCCTTTGGCAGGAACAGGAACGGCATGGGGCAGGGACCCATCCACCATCCAGGTAATCTGGCCACAACTGAGACTGTCCCAGGCCAGCTCCAAGTTCCAGTCCCCCCAGGACTTCCCCCTACACTCCCCCCAACCTCCTGCCCTGAGCCCCTCACGCCACCCAACCCTGACTCCTACACCCCCCATGCTCCCAGCCCTGACTCCTGCACCATCCACATCCCCACCCCCTGCCCTGATCCCCCTGCACCCCAACCCCCTGCTCTGAGTGCTCCCCCACGCCCATCCCAGCCCCTGAGCTACCTCCCTCCCCCAAGGGGGGTTGTAATACGACAGTACCTGTAAGAAATTTGTTACTTTTACCCCTGCCGGAACCCCAGACCAGCAGCGGACTGAGCGGGGCCAGTGGCAGGCTGAGCAACTCAGCCCGCTGCTGGTCTGGGGTTCCGGCCGCCAGCCCCCCTGCTAGCCGGGGTCCAGACCTCCTGCCCCGCTCAGCCCACTGCTGGCTTGGGGTACCAGCAGCCAGCCCAGGGCTCTGCTCCTGGCCTCCGCCCAGTGCTCTTCAGCCACTCCCTGCTGTGGCCCACATTGGAAAACTCAGCAAGGAAAAGCAAGGGCAAGGATCACACTAAACTGATAAGATCTGCATTTTAATTTTATTTTAAATGAAGCTTCTTAAATATTTTTAAAACCTTATTTACTTTAAATACAACAATAGTTTATATAATATAGACTTATAGAGAGAGACCTTCTAAAAACATTAAAATGTATTACTGGCACGCGAAACCTTAAATTACAGTGAACTTGGCACACCACTTCTGAAAGGTTGCTGACCCCTGTTCTAGATAGACCTCTTTGCCATGGACTAAAATAAGAAGTGTTGTTTTGCTTGAGGGAAGAGGCAGGAGGGAGTGAGCCAGCCCAGGGTCTGTCTCTCGAACACTTTCCTCATTTCCTGTGCACTGGGACTCGTGTATGCCTACTCTCCCATTCCATTGATACAGAAGGTCTTGATAAAGGGCAGGCATGAGACAACAACCCTATGATAATGATAGCCCTATTATGGCCCTGGCAGTTTTGGTACTTAGACATGATGAACCTTCAATACAGCCCCTGATCACATCTGGCTGAACTGGAAGTGTCATCACGCATACCGAGGGTCACATTCTATACTCAAACCAAACATTGCTGCACCTCACAGCCTGGATGTTGGTTGGCTAATGGCAGAGAAAGCCTGCTCCAGGAAGTTCAAAACCATTCTAACTTGTAGCACAAAGGATTCGAGTGAGTCATGTAGCAAAAAGGAAAAGGTTCTTGTATGTGGGCAATGCAGACACATCTATCCCTGATAGAAACCCCAATAGCTGCTATCCTTGATTACTTGACAGCTCTAAAGCATTTGGGACTCTGTGTCAGCTCCATGAGTCCATTTGGCGACGAAGGAAAGGTGGGTACACGGAGCCTCTGGCATGAGGGGTGTTGGGAATGTTGCAGGGAGTCCCTGAAATAGAGGAGGATGGTGAAAGTGTGGCACATAGGGAGCTTGCAGGGGGAAAGGGAGAAATGCAAGGAGCCCCTCGTGTGTATAATGAGTTCAGCCTACAGAAGCAAAAAAGCGTATGACCTGCAAGCAGTTAGTAATCTCATTTTTTTCCCACTAAAATCATGTTTTTGTCACACAGCTTCCAAGTTGCTGATTCTTGGGTTGTCTGTTTCTTTGGTTTCTTGGGTTTTAACGCTGCATTTTTTACAAAAGGATCATTGATAAGTTCTACTGGTAAACATCTGTTGCTTGCATGCATACCTTGCTGATTATGTAGTTTTAGAAAAAAATCATCTTGGTCTCTTTGAAAATGAGTTTTTCTGATAAAGCTTTTTATTACTATGTTGTTATAACATTAACAAAAGGGGTTTTAGAAAACATCTTTTGGAAAGTAATTTTTCTCATACTATTAAAAAAACATATTACATGGCTATGTTGAAGTTCCTGAAGGATATGAGAGGCTGCAGCATGCCTCAGTAAAATCTTTGTACCTCAAGCATTTTATTCCTGTTTAAAAGTATGTAGTGAGTACATAGAGCAACCCCCCATATTTAGCAGTGATGACATATCTTGTCAGCTGGTGGGTGTGACGGGTTGCACCCCCCTTTCTGGGATGCCATCTGATGTACTGGGATTTCACTGAGCCCGCCTGCTCCACTAGCCTGTGCTCCCTCTCCCTATTTTGCTGAATCAGGCTCTCCGGCCTCTGGCAGCACACACACACAGGTAGGGAAGAACCAGTTATAGAATCACACAGAGTCTGCAAACAGCTCTCTGAGACGGTTCAGCTAGGAAATTGCCCAGCACTCAAGTGCAGCTCCTTCTGGAAAATACACCCAAGAAAATATTGTCTTGCATTGTATAGAAAGATCTGCACAGCACAAGCTCATAAAAATTCACCCTCTCCCTCAGTGTGAAGAGAGATATGCACAACTTCTTGCCCTCCCAGTTATAATTGCACAAACTGGGTTGTGTTATAAACAAGAAATAAGTTTATTAACTATAAAAAGGTAAATTTTAAGTGATTATAAGGGATAGCAAACAGAACAAAGCAGATTACTAAGCAAATAAAACAAAACACGGATACTAAGCTTAAGATCTTAAAGAGACTGGTTTCAAGAAGTAATTTCTCACCCTAAATGTTATTTTAGGCAAGTTGCAGAGTTTCTGTAGCTTAGAGATCCAGTTATCTCTTCTTACAGACTGGTCCCTTGTCTCAGTCTGGACTTTCCCCTCAGATTATTTCCTTTGTCTCTTCAGGTATTTTCAGCAGTCTTTCTTCTTGGGTAAGCAATGGGGGAGAGAGTCCTGATAGCCTTCCCTCCCAGCCTTAAATAGAATTTACATAAGGCGGGAAGCCTTTGTTTCCAGTGGAAAAATACCAGCAGTGTCCAAGGTGGTATTTTGCATGAGGTGACCTTGTACTGTCAATGCAGAATCCCAGTAAACTTCTCAGGAAGGAGTGAGATTAGCATTTTCAAAGTTCTATTGTTCTCCTTAATGGCTTATCCAGGATGATTGCTTACTGTCTGGTGGGCATTCCCCCAAGTACACACATAGTTGTAATTGTTACATAGTCAATATTCCTAATTTCAGATAGAGAAATGATACATGCATACAAATTTGATAATCACATTCAGTAAATTATAATCTTTCCAATGATATCTTACAAGACCCATCGTGCATAAAATACATCTTAGTTAGGCCATATTCATATCATAACAATATTTCTATGTCATGCCACAGTGGGAACCTCCATGAAGGAGCCTGTGTTGTCACTTCTGAAAAATAGATACAGCCAGGATTGGCTGCAGCCGTAGTATGCCTTCTTCCATGCCACTAGCCATTCTGCCCACTGTATTGCCTCTTCTTCTGGGTCACTCATCCCTGCCAGTGTGAAGTATGCCTCTCAGCTTTCAACCTGCAAAGCAAAATGTGTGACAAATAACTGAAATGTGAAGCCACCTGTGTGTTTTTTTTATTCATACAATAATTTATAGATTATCATGGTTTAGAAATACAGCCATAGCATAGGGCAGCTGCAGGGTTTGCGCTCTGGAACTTTAGATCCATAGCTCAGACCCCTGCCATTTGAGCCACAGGAGTAATTGCTAGCCTCTTTGTAGATGAGACACGAATGGAAGGTTTGACAAACAGCTTGCCAGTCCTTTAAACAACTATTTGCTGGTCAGCAGCAGAATATTGGGAATCTTGAATTCTATCCCTGAATTGTTTAGTGTGGTTTAATGGTTTGAGGTAGGATAATAAGCTGAAATTGTCAAACTAAGAGTCAGCATGTCTTGAGTAGATCAGATTTGGGTATGCCTGTTAGAAACTCAAGGTTCAATTCCTGACTCTGACTGCAGTGACCTTGCATAGCCTCTCATTAACTTGAAAAAAGTGGGAGCAGGGCAGCAGCTCATACTTGAGTACCTTTTATATTCCCCAGCCTCATAGAATCATAGAATATCAGGGTTGGAAGGGACCTCAAGAGGTCATCTAGTCCAACCCCCTGCTCAAAGCAGGACCAATTCCCAACTAAATCATCCCAGCCAGGGCTTTGTCAAGCCGGGCCTTAAAAACCTCCAAGGAAGGAGACTCCACCACCTCCCTAGGTAACGCATTCCAGTGCTTCACCACCCTCCTAGTGAAATAGTGTTTCCTAATATCCAACCTGGACCTCCCCCACTGCAACTTGAGACCATTGCTCCTTGTTCTGTCATCTGCCACCACTGAGAACAGCCGAACTCCATCCTCTTTGGAACCTCCCTTCAGGTAGTTGAAGGCTGCTATCAAATCCCCCCTCATTCTTCTCTTCTGGAGACTAAACAATCCCAGTTCCCTCAGCCTCTCCTCATAAGTCATGTGCTCCAGACCCCTAATCATTTTTGTTGCCCTCCGCTGGACTCTTTCCAATTTTTCCACATCCTTCTTGTAGTGTGGGGCCCAAAATTGGACACAGTATTCCAGATGAGGCCTCACCAATGTCGAATAAAGGGGAACGATCACGTTCCTCGATCTGCTGGCAATGCCCCTACTTATACAGCCCAAAATGCCGTTAGCCTTCTTGGCAACAAGAGCACACTGTTGACTCATATCCAGCTTCTCGTCCACTGTGACCCCTAGGTCCTTTTCTGCAGAACTGCTACCTAGCCATTCGGTCCCTAGTCTGTAGCAGTGCATGGGATTCTTCCTTCCTAAGTGCAGGACTCTGCACTTATCCTTGTTGAACCTCATCAGGTTTTTTTTGGCCCAATCCTCTAATTTGTCTAGGTCCCTCTGTATCCGATCCCTACCCTCTAGTGTATCTACCACGCCTCCTAGTTTAGTGTCATCTGCAAACTTGCTGAGAGTGCAGTCCACACCATCCTCCAGATCATTAATAAAGATATTAAACAAAACCGGCCCCAGGACCGACCCTTGGGGCACTCCGCTTGAAACCGGCTGCCAACTAGACATGGAGCCATTGATCACTACCCGTTGAGCCCGACGATCTAGCCAGCTTTCTATCCACCTTACAGTCCATTCATCCAGCCCATATTTCTTTAACTTGGCGGCAAGAATACTGTGGGAGACTGTGTCAAAAGCTTTGCTAAAGTCAAGGAATAACACATCCACTGCTTTCCCCTCATCCACAGAGCCAGTTATCTCATCATAGAAGGCAATTAGGTTAGTCAGGCACGACTTCCCTTTGGTGAATCCATGCTGACTGTTCCTGATCACTTTCCTCTCCTCTAAGTGTTTCATAATTGATTCCTTGAGGACCTGTTCCATGATTTTTCCAGGGACTGAGGTGAGGCTGACTGGCCTGTAGTTCCCCGGATCCTCCTTCTTCCCTTTTTTAAAGATGGGCACTACATTAGCCTTTTTCCAGTCATCCGGGACCTCCCCCGATCGCCATGAGTTTTCAAAAATAATGGCTAATGGCTCTGCAATCTCATCCGCCAACTCCTTTAGCACCCTCGGATGCAGCGCATCCGGCCCCATGGACTTGTGCACATCCAGTTTTTCTAAATAGTCCCGAACCACTTCTTTCTCCACATAGGGCTGGTCACCTTCTCCCCATATTGTGCTGCCCAGTGCAGCAGTCTGGGAGCTGACCTTGTTTGTGAAGACAGAGGCAAAAAAATCATTGAGTACATTAGCTTTTTCCACATCCTCGGTCACTAGGTTGCCTCCCACATTCAGTAAGGGGCCCACACTTTCCTTGACTTTCTTCTTGTTGCTAACATACCTGAAGAAACCTTTCTTGTTACTCTTAACATCTCTTGCTAGCTGCAACTCCAAGTGTGATTTGGCCTTCCTGATTTCATTCCTGCATGCCTGAGCAATAGTTTTATACTCCTCCCTGGTCATTTGTCCAATCTTCCACTTCTTGTAAGCTTCTTTTTTGCGTTTAAGTTCAGCAAGGATTTCACTGTTTAGCCAAGCTGGTCGCCTGCCATATTTACTATTCTTTCTACACATCGGGATGTTTTTTTCCTGCAACCGCAATAAGGATTCTTTAAAATACAGCCAGCTCTCCTGGACCCCTTTGCCCTTCATGTTATTCTCCCAGGGGATCCTGCCCATCTGTTCCCTGAGGGAGTCAAAGTCTGCTTTTCTGAAGTCCAGGGTCCGTATTCTGCTGCTCTCCTTTCTTCCTTGTGTCAGGATCCTGAACTCGACCATCTCATGGTCACTGCCTCCCAGGTTCCCATCCACTTTTGCTTCCCCTACTAATTCTTCCCTGTTTGTGAGCAGCAGGTCAAGAAAAGCTCTGCCCCTAGTTGGTTCCTCCAGGACTTGCACCAGGAAATTGTCCCCTACACTTTCCAAAAACTTCCTGGATTGTCTGTGCACCGCTGTATTGCTCTCCCAGCAGATATCAGGGTGATTAAAGTCTCCCATGAGAACCAGGGCCTGCGATCTAGCAACTTCTGCTAGTTGCCAGAAGAAAGCCTCATCCACCTCATCCCCCTGGTCTGGTGGTCTATAGCAGACTCCAACCACGACATCACCCTTGTTGCTCACACTTCTCAACTTTATCCAGAGACTCTCAGGTTTTTCTGCAGTTTCATATCGGAGCTCTGAGCAGTCATACTCCTCTCTTACATACAACGCAACTCCCCCACCTTTTCTGCCCTGCCTGTCCTTCCTGAACAGTTTATATCCATCCATGACAGTACTCCAGTCATGTGAGTTATCCCACCAAGTCTCTGTTATTCCAATCGCATCATAGTTCCCTGATTGTGCCAGGACTTCCAGTTCTCCCTGCTTGTTTCCCAGGCTTCTTGCATTTGTGTATAGGCACTTAAGATAACTCATCGATCGTCCCTCTTTCTCAGCATGAGACAGGAGTCCTCCCCTCTTGCGCTCTCCTGCTTGTGCTTCCTCCCAGGATCCCATTTCCCCACTTACCTCAGGGCTTTGGTCTCCTTCCCCCGGTGAACCTAGTTTAAAGCCCTCCTCACTAGGTTAGCCAGCCTGCTGGCGAAGATGCTCTTCCCTCTCTTCGTTAGGTGGAGCCCGTCTCTGCCCAGCACTCCTCCTTCTTGGAACACCATCCCATGGTCGAAGAATCCAAAGCCTTCTCTCCGACACCACCTGCGTAGCCATTCATTGACTTCCACGATTCGACGGTCTCTACCCAGGCCTTTTCCTTGCACAGGGAGGATGGACGAGAACACCACTTGCGCCTCAAACTCCTTTATCCTTCTTCCCAGAGCCACGTAGTCTGCAGTGATCCGCTCAAGGTCATTCTTGGCAGTATCATTGGTGCCCACATGGAGAAGCAGGAAGGGGTAGCGATCCGAGGGCTTGATGAGTCTCGGCAGTCTCTCTGTCACATCGTGTATCCTAGCTCCTGGCAAGCAGCAGACCTCTCGGTTTTCCCGGTCGGGGCGGCAGATAGATGACTCAGTCCCCCTGAGGAGGGAGTCCCCGACCACCACCACCCTCCTCCTCCTCTTGGGAGTGGTGGTCGTGGAACCCCCATCCCTAGGACAGTGCATCTTTTGCCTTCCAATCGGTGGAGTCTCCTTCTGCTCCCTTCCCTCAGATGGGTCATCTAGTCCACTCTCCGCATTAGTACCTGTGGAGAGAACATGGAAACGATTGCTCACCTGTATCTCCATTGCTGGTGCATGGACGCTCCTCTTTCTCCTTCTGGAAGTCACATGCTGCCAAACCTCTTCACAATCCTTCTGTCCCTGCTGTGCCTGCTCTGAATCTTCAGAACATTGTGGCCGTAGAAGCATCTCCTGATGTCTGTCCAGGAAATCTTCATTTTCCCTTATGCAACGCAGTGTTGATACTCGTTTCTCCAGCCCTCGAACCTTCTCTTCCAATATGGAGACCAGCTTGCACTTTGTACAGACAAAGTCGCTTCTGTCCTGTGGAAGAAAGACAAACATGGCACAACCTGTGCAGGTTACAACAGCTGATCGCTCACCTTCCATATCCCTGTCCTCTTAAGAGCTTCCTCAGCTGTTGCAGGAACTACTCAGAGAAACCTGCAGATGAAAGCCTCAGTGAGCTCTCTCCAGGCGAACTCCCAGGCAAACTCCCTCTGTTAGCCTCTGCTGTTCGCCGCTCAGCTGGTTCGCTGCTGACTGCCCTTATATACCAGTCAGGCCCACTCAAGGCCCACCTGGAACAAAGCACTCCCAATTCACACTTTTCAAACAAACAAGCAAGCAATCAAGCACACGGTCAAACTGACCAACTGTCCCAGCAGCAGACACTCAGATACTCACCAACACAGCCCCCCTAATGCAGCACTTAGCGTACCTCCTCTCGGACAGCTCCCAGGCAAACTCCCTCTGTTAGCCTCTGCTGTTCGCCGCTCAGCTGGTTCGCTGCTGACTGCCCTTATATACCAGTCAGGCCCACTCAAGGCCCACCTGGAACAAAGCACTCCCAATTCACACTTTTCAAACAAACAAGCAAGCAATCAAGCACACGGTCAAACTGACCAACTGTCCCAGCAGCAGACACTCAGATACTCACCAACACAGCCCCCCTAATGCAGCACTTAGCGTACCTCCTCTCGGACAGCTCCCAGGCAAACTCCCTCTGTTAGCCTCTGCTGTTCGCCGCTCAGCTGGTTCGCTGCTGACTGCCCTTATATACCAGTCAGGCCCACTCAAGGCCCACCTGGAACAAAGCACTCCCAATTCACACTTTTCAAACAAACAAGCAAGCAATCAAGCACACGGTCAAACTGACCAACTGTCCCAGCAGCAGACACTCAGATACTCACCAACACAGCCCCCCTAATGCAGCACTTAGCGTACCTCCTCTCGGACAGCTCCCAGGCAAACTCCCTCTGTTAGCCTCTGCTGTTCGCCGCTCAGCTGGTTCGCTGCTGACTGCCCTTATATACCAGTCAGGCCCACTCAAGGCCCACCTGGAACAAAGCACTCCCAATTCACACTTTTCAAACAAACAAGCAAGCAATCAAGCACACGGTCAAACTGACCAACTGTCCCAGCAGCAGACACTCAGATACTCACCAACACAGCCCCCCTAATGCAGCACTTAGCGTACCTCCTCTCGGACAGCTCCCAGGCAAACTCCCTCTGTTAGCCTCTGCTGTTCGCCGCTCAGCTGGTTCGCTGCTGACTGCCCTTATATACCAGTCAGGCCCACTCAAGGCCCACCTGGAACAAAGCACTCCCAATTCACACTTTTCAAACAAACAAGCAAGCAATCAAGCACACGGTCAAACTGACCAACTGTCCCAGCAGCAGACACTCAGATACTCACCAACACAGCCCCCCTAATGCAGCACTTAGCGTACCTCCTCTCGGACAGCTCCCAGGCAAACTCCCTCTGTTAGCCTCTGCTGTTCGCCGCTCAGCTGGTTCGCTGCTGACTGCCCTTATATACCAGTCAGGCCCACTCAAGGCCCACCTGGAACAAAGCACTCCCAATTCACACTTTTCAAACAAACAAGCAAGCAATCAAGCACACGGTCAAACTGACCAACTGTCCCAGCAGCAGACACTCAGATACTCACCAACACAGCCCCCCTAATGCAGCACTTAGCGTACCTCCTCTCGGACAGCTCCCAGGCAAACTCCCTCTGTTAGCCTCTGCTGTTCGCCGCTCAGCTGGTTCGCTGCTGACTGCCCTTATATACCAGTCAGGCCCACTCAAGGCCCACCTGGAACAAAGCACTCCCAATTCACACTTTTCAAACAAACAAGCAAGCAATCAAGCACACGGTCAAACTGACCAACTGTCCCAGCAGCAGACACTCAGATACTCACCAACACAGCCCCCCTAATGCAGCACTTAGCGTACCTCCTCTCGGACAGCTCCCAGGCAAACTCCCTCTGTTAGCCTCTGCTGTTCGCCGCTCAGCTGGTTCGCTGCTGACTGCCCTTATATACCAGTCAGGCCCACTCAAGGCCCACCTGGAACAAAGCACTCCCAATTCACACTTTTCAAACAAACAAGCAAGCAATCAAGCACACGGTCAAACTGACCAACTGTCCCAGCAGCAGACACTCAGATACTCACCAACACAGCCCCCCTAATGCAGCACTTAGCGTACCTCCTCTCGGACAGCTCCCAGGCAAACTCCCTCTGTTAGCCTCTGCTGTTCGCCGCTCAGCTGGTTCGCTGCTGACTGCCCTTATATACCAGTCAGGCCCACTCAAGGCCCACCTGGAACAAAGCACTCCCAATTCACACTTTTCAAACAAACAAGCAAGCAATCAAGCACACGGTCAAACTGACCAACTGTCCCAGCAGCAGACACTCAGATACTCACCAACACAGCCCCCCTAATGCAGCACTTAGCGTACCTCCTCTCGGACAGCTCCCAGGCAAACTCCCTCTGTTAGCCTCTGCTGTTCGCCGCTCAGCTGGTTCGCTGCTGACTGCCCTTATATACCAGTCAGGCCCACTCAAGGCCCACCTGGAACAAAGCACTCCCAATTCACACTTTTCAAACAAACAAGCAAGCAATCAAGCACACGGTCAAACTGACCAACTGTCCCAGCAGCAGACACTCAGATACTCACCAACACAGCCCCCCTAATGCAGCACTTAGCGTACCTCCTCTCGGACAGCTCCCAGGCAAACTCCCTCTGTTAGCCTCTGCTGTTCGCCGCTCAGCTGGTTCGCTGCTGACTGCCCTTATATACCAGTCAGGCCCACTCAAGGCCCACCTGGAACAAAGCACTCCCAATTCACACTTTTCAAACAAACAAGCAAGCAATCAAGCACACGGTCAAACTGACCAACTGTCCCAGCAGCAGACACTCAGATACTCACCAACACAGCCCCCCTAATGCAGCACTTAGCGTACCTCCTCTCGGACAGCTCCCAGGCAAACTCCCTCTGTTAGCCTCTGCTGTTCGCCGCTCAGCTGGTTCGCTGCTGACTGCCCTTATATACCAGTCAGGCCCACTCAAGGCCCACCTGGAACAAAGCACTCCCAATTCACACTTTTCAAACAAACAAGCAAGCAATCAAGCACACGGTCAAACTGACCAACTGTCCCAGCAGCAGACACTCAGATACTCACCAACACAGCCCCCCTAATGCAGCACTTAGCGTACCTCCTCTCGGACAGCTCCCAGGCAAACTCCCTCTGTTAGCCTCTGCTGTTCGCCGCTCAGCTGGTTCGCTGCTGACTGCCCTTATATACCAGTCAGGCCCACTCAAGGCCCACCTGGAACAAAGCACTCCCAATTCACACTTTTCAAACAAACAAGCAAGCAATCAAGCACACGGTCAAACTGACCAACTGTCCCAGCAGCAGACACTCAGATACTCACCAACACAGCCCCCCTAATGCAGCACTTAGCGTACCTCCTCTCGGACAGCTCCCAGGCAAACTCCCTCTGTTAGCCTCTGCTGTTCGCCGCTCAGCTGGTTCGCTGCTGACTGCCCTTATATACCAGTCAGGCCCACTCAAGGCCCACCTGGAACAAAGCACTCCCAATTCACACTTTTCAAACAAACAAGCAAGCAATCAAGCACACGGTCAAACTGACCAACTGTCCCAGCAGCAGACACTCAGATACTCACCAACACAGCCCCCCTAATGCAGCACTTAGCGTACCTCCTCTCGGACAGCTCCCAGGCAAACTCCCTCTGTTAGCCTCTGCTGTTCGCCGCTCAGCTGGTTCGCTGCTGACTGCCCTTATATACCAGTCAGGCCCACTCAAGGCCCACCTGGAACAAAGCACTCCCAATTCACACTTTTCAAACAAACAAGCAAGCAATCAAGCACACGGTCAAACTGACCAACTGTCCCAGCAGCAGACACTCAGATACTCACCAACACAGCCCCCCTAATGCAGCACTTAGCGTACCTCCTCTCGGACAGCTCCCAGGCAAACTCCCTCTGTTAGCCTCTGCTGTTCGCCGCTCAGCTGGTTCGCTGCTGACTGCCCTTATATACCAGTCAGGCCCACTCAAGGCCCACCTGGAACAAAGCACTCCCAATTCACACTTTTCAAACAAACAAGCAAGCAATCAAGCACACGGTCAAACTGACCAACTGTCCCAGCAGCAGACACTCAGATACTCACCAACACAGCCCCCCTAATGCAGCACTTAGCGTACCTCCTCTCGGACAGCTCCCAGGCAAACTCCCTCTGTTAGCCTCTGCTGTTCGCCGCTCAGCTGGTTCGCTGCTGACTGCCCTTATATACCAGTCAGGCCCACTCAAGGCCCACCAACACAGCCCCCCTAATGCAGCACTTAGCGTACCTCCTCTCGGACAGCTCCCAGGCAAACTCCCTCTGTTAGCCTCTGCTGTAGCCTCAGCTTTCCAGATCTGAGACAGCGATGTAGTAGAGAGAACACGAGCCTGGAGCATGGTCTTTTTGCGGGGAGCATGTTTACCCATAAAGTGACACCACAGGATTCTCACCAGAGAACATGTAATGATGTCAGTGTTAATTGTAATGGGTTCATCTTGGTGTGCGTACTCACATTTATTTCTAAGATATGACAAAATGTTCTCTAGACAAATACTATTTGTATATAACTGATAGTCATAATTGGCACAGGAAGAGCAAAATACAGATCCAGTGTGTCAAGAGTTCTTGCAATTGGGTTTGGAAAAAAAGGTAAGATAGTCCAGTGGAAAAACTGCCAAAAGGATGGTTTGGACCCACGTTCTCTGTTGTATCAACTCGTTTTTCAAATGACCATGAACAATTTTGAGCACTGTTTGAATTTATCTTATATCTTGTGGGTTTCATCATTTTTTAATTAATTTTTTATAAGTGAAAGGTTTAAAGCTCCTGTTAAGTTTGCGTTTAGAGGTTTCAGCTCAACAATTAAGTCATGGCCAGCTCCAGTATAAGAAATCCTCAGAGAACTTTTATATGGTACATTAATATAACTGTCTCTATATTTTACAGAAAAGGGGGAATTGAGACTTGTAGGGTTTCCCTAGATTAAAAAAAGAGGTCAAGATCTGTTTTGGGTTTAGCTAAACCCCAAACCTCTCACATCCAGAAGACTGGGTTGCAATCAGAATACCAGCCTTCTTGCCGCTGAGGTCAAAATGGTTAGCTTCCATCTTCTGAGCTGATATGCCAAGGTTATGCATATACTGTATGGGTGCCTTTGACCATGGTTTTGACGATCATGGTAATAAATGTCTCTTCTGGAGGATATTGGAAGAGGTGACTAAAATAATTTTAATATTGCTATCAAAATAGTCTATATTATTTTTGTTTCCAGTTTATATTTAATTTTAATACAGGATGTCGTAATGGCCATTCAGATTATTTTTTGTTTAAGGTTTGGGAACTCAAGTTACCCCTTTTTTCCTTTATACTTCTGCCCTTTACATTTTATCTTGTAATGTTTAATAACCTAAAAATCTATTAATCAGACAGAATGTGAAATACATTAGAAAAATATCATAGTATCTATGAAACCCTAGGGCTGAAAACTCTAGTGATTGCCCTATTCATGTATTGTGTGTTGTAGTAAAATCTAATAATTGATGAATATCTGTGAAAATGGATATGATTGTGTCCTCTTTAATGAGCTAACAATTTCATGCACAAATTTCATCAGTCCTATTGTCTCAAATAAAAGAAGACATGTAAATAAGGCCTATGCTTTAATTGTATTGAAACAATGCTGGCAGTTTCTTTATTGTATCCAATAATTAATTTCCCAACATCAAGGTTCTCTGGGAATGAACTGGGGGAAAAAAATAATTAAAACGATACATGAGATAAATAGAAATTCAAAAGGTGAAGTAGAGAATTAGTTTGTTTTTGTGTGCATACACTTTTAAAATGGGCTATTGAGGAATTATGGGTCTAATTTTGATCTAGCATGACCTTGACTTGGTATCCTTTTTGACTTGTACCACATAAGTGCATAGGTTACCCTAATGAAAACTTTTTTCTAATAAATGGGCACCTGTGCTTAGTGCATTTTTAAACCAACTCTACTACAAAGCAGAATATTTATCCTGTGACATTTTGCTTTAAAACAAATCAATTTAGGTTTAGTTCAAATGCAAAACATTTTGCTGTACTTCTGGCTTGGTAGTGTGCACTTCGTGAGCTAGATCATATCTCTAAGCTGAATAGAGGCAAAGGAACTGCAAGTTTTGACATGCAGTTTCCTTTAACTTCTTCTATCTCCAGGTATGTGTGACTGTACTTCTCACTCCACATGCTATGGAAGGTGAGGAGGCACTGTACCTGTACTCTGCATAATGTCCCCAGCCCCTTGGCTCCCACCAGCTCTTTTAACAGCACCACTCTGGAGATACTGCAGAAGAGCTCTGGCTGTCCCCAGAATCCTCCTCCCCCAAGATGGATTCTAAACTGCAGAAGGAGAATCTTAGTAAATTGCAGGGTCCCTAGGAATTTACCTATAAAAATCTCAAAAGGCTTTTGTTCTTGCTGGATGAGATTATATGCAGTAGACAATACCATCCCTCCTCCTCCCAGTATGTGCAGCCAAATTTCAAAGGAGGCCCCTGTGGAGGGACTTCCTTGGAATTAAGGAAAGTGGGGAATTTAGGTTCTGTGCTCTTCTGCACCTTTAGAAGACAGGATGCAATGGATCCCTGTGCTGTCTGCTGGCAGCAGAAGCAGGGGGTCCCCTCCAGTGCAGCATTCATTGCATAGTTAGAGATACTGGATAACTGCATTTAAAGAGACACTATACTACAGCATTATTTGGTATAAAAGTTGAGCTACCGTAATAATGATCCAAACTGGATTTTTTCAGTCTTTTAACAAATGAATCACTGTTGCCTCAATATTTTTACCATAAATCACAGTGTCTTCCTCCTCAGCAATGGCCATTAGGAGAGCCAGTACTTGTTTGTCTTTTCTTGGTGTTTTATATTGTCACCTATGTCAAGTCCCTTGTGGACTTCATACTCCTGTGCTCATCTATCCATGCTCTCATGGTATTCAGAGGCTGTGAGTAAAGGTGGATGCTCCCTGCATCCATGCCTCCCAATTATAGGAATAGAAACAGGAAGAGCTGAGGGATGAGGTCTCCACTCAGCACAAAGAGCAGTTAGTGGACATCTTTAATGTCTCTGTGACTGGGCTCAGTGGCATGGAGAGCTACCACAGAAGAAGATGGGGATGAAGCAGCAGCTTTTCTAAAAGCATCAGATTGCCTGTGATTCTTCCTCATTCATTACTCTATAGAGGCAGTGTGGGCACAGGTCGAGATGGCACAGTTGTTCTCACTGAATAGAGTTCTGATCATCCTATTCTCAGCCTCCTTGTATTGACATCAAGTGTATTCTCCAAGGAGACTGCATTATAGCTTTGGCTTCTGTGAATGCCTAATTCAGCAAGGAGGGATTGATATGATGCTGTTGAACCCACACACTCACAGAAATATAACCATAAAAGAAAGATCTGTTTGAGTGTCAGATTCAGCTGCAGATAAGCTAACCATGTGTTTCTTCTTTGAGCAAGAATCTACTTACATCATACCATTCATGATGAATCTCATCAAAGCAAATCAGAAACACTTAATGTTTTATCACTATGGTCTGTTGAAGTTCTGGAGAAGCCAGGACAAAACAAATCAGAGATGCACTAAAGAAAAGTTTTTATTCCATTTAAATTGATCAACCCAGCAAGTCAAGACGATGGTGACTTTAATCTCTTTATTCTCAAAATAAAGGTTAATAGTGAAAAATGTCTCTCAAATAAGAAATACTTAATGGGAGGCAGATTGCTCAGAGGTCTGGTAATGTGATGCATAGCCTTTCACCTATAGATCAGTAAAATCCATCCATGCTTGCTGTTGATCAAAAGTTGTTGCCATCTGGTTTCTGTTTGCTATGCTACATGAAATGAATAGGTCACAATCAAATTACTAACAGATGGATTAAATTTTGACACCTTTACTTCAAAGGGGCTAGAATTTCACACTAGATGTTGGCATCACAACCCTCCTCTTTCAAATGTACACTAATTTGAAATGTTGTGAATGTCTCAGAGGCAGGGCCGGCTCCAGCATTTCTGCCGCCCCAAGCAACAACAACAACAAAAAAAGCCGCGATCGCGATCGGCGGCGGCAATTGGGGGGAAAAAAAAAGCCGCGATCGGCGGCGGCGGCAGTTCAGCGGCAGGTCCTTTGCTCCTAGAGGGAGTGAGGGACCTGCCGCCCCCGAATTGCCGCAGGTGCCGCCCCAAGCACCTGCTTGTTAAGCTGGTGCCTGGAGCTGGCCCTGCTCAGAGGGCTCTAGTATTGCGTGGATTTGAAATCTGAACTGCCATTTCACCTCTTGGGGTCTTTCTAGAACAAAATTCAGGGACACTGGTGGGGCAATGTAGGGAAACTTTTTATTGTTTTTACATCTTAATATTTGTAGCAGAAGTGGAGACTGTGAACATACATCATGTAAGACTGTTTTTAAAAGCAGAATATACTATAATTGTTCTATAAATAACTCCACTGTACATATAAAGTTCAATGAGTGGCTTTTATATATATATATTATTCCTACCTATACATTTTAATTAATAGAAACAAACAGTTATGACAAATAATTTACAAGGAAGAACGTCAGAGGTAACAGTTTCCCCACGGTTTGTAATTATGCTTGGACCAGGCTTTTGGTGTGTGTGTGTGTGTGTGTGTGTGTGTGTGTGTGTGTGTGTGTGTGTGTGTGTGTGTGTGTGTGTGTGTGTGTGTGTGTGTGTGTGTGTAAAAAAATCCCCACCACAACACTACAGAAATTATCTATCTTCTTACTAACTGATAAATGCTTAAATTAGGAAATCATTTTCTTTTACTCTTCACTACATATTGTATATTGATTTTTCTAGAATTTATTTGGGTTTTGCCTGGTTTTCTGTAAAACACAGGGATGCACTGCCTCTTCCTCCATGTAAGTTTTATAGTGTCACTCAAATTATTGGTGTTAATTGAACACACAGATTAAGTGTAAACATAAAATTGTATTATATCAATTCAATAACTCAAGTTTTCTATCAGCAATTATTGAAATATAATGGCAGAGAAGGCTACTTATTACTGTTGACTAACCTAGTGAAAACAGTCAGGCTGTTTACATGATCATGATGTAGTTGGGAGTAGTAACCTTATTTACTATTGATTAAAAAGTAATACTTGAGAAGTGCAGATTTCTAAAAGGCTTTCAATTTCAGCTAAAAATGTAAAGGATCCTACACACTTTCCAATTAGTCATTTAAGTTTAATGCTGCTATATAAATGATGGATACAAAAATTATGCCAAGTCCAGTTAGATTGAGGGACTCCTCTAGCTGTTTGACACAAAGTACAGACTTAGGTAGCATACTTCAACTTGAATACAGAAATACTAGACCTGCATTTTGCTTCTCTAGAAAGCATTTAAATGTGTTCCTGCCTTCAGAGGAAAGAATTTTTAATAGATATTATTCAATGCTAAAGGCATTTTATTAAATATTGAAGAACCACAATGATGTGTGACTTTTTAAAATACAGGGTTGAAGGAATATTTTTAATATTTGATGGCATGGCGGTACTGTAGATCTAGAAAAATGTTTTTTAACATTTAAAGTTTGTAGAGGTGGTTTATAGATATAGAAGATTGAAGTTTGTAGTCGCCGCTTGTGGCTGGCAGTGAAAACTGTAAACTGTTCGGCTGAAAACCTCTTGATTGGTAAGAACAGTACAGTGATCGTGTAAAAATAGGTCAATCTTCTAAACACACAGGGATATGTATGTAGTTCATAAATACTCTCTTCAAAAAAAGGAGAGCTTGAAAATGTTTTCCTTTTGAACTACTTTTAAAAGTTACTTTTTCCCAAAGGAACTGGTAAATTTAAAACCAAAGCACTTAAATGCTTTCTTTAAGTGGAGCAGTTAGAGATATGTCTCTTGTATCAAAGATTTGTTCTTGCAGTCCTTTCCTAAGCACCTTGCACTGGTCTCTGGAACTACTCCTGCATTAAGGCAGTGTTGCAAAATTCTTTCCTGTTCATTTTTTTTTATTGGACTACCTTCTTTTGTGGTATTTGTTTTAATTATGCGTGTAGTTGCTATTAAGCCCAGAGAAATATGTACATATTGGTGATTGTTTATAATGATGACTATCATAGGGGCATTATACTGTGATTACAAATCTTTTTCTGTGTTCATGTGAACATTCTTTTTCTTGTTTAAAAATTTTAACTTTATAATACAGCTAAAGTATCTCATTTTCTGGAATGAAGATTCTTATTTCCAGTTCTCCAGTGAATTAAAGGGTGCTCATATAAAGCCATTCAGAGAAACAACACTTTTTTTTTTTATTTATGAGTATTATAACTTAATTCCCAGCAGTTAAAAGGAGAAAGCTTATATCCTATTACATGCAAGAAATTGTTAAAGAATATTAATTAGGCTGCAAACACAAGCAGTCAAAAGTTAGGAAATACCAGATTTATGTATGCCCATGCAATCTTAATTCTGCCCTTTTGTGCATCTCACTTGTGCACTGAATAAGGCCAGGGATATTGACAAAAAATAGCGTGTGATCATGTATTTAAAGACCATGTGACAGAGTGGGATATGGTTGTATCAAACTGTGAAGTCCATTTTCAATTTTGTGTTGAACACATCTAAACATGCCCACAGCTAGCCTATTGAATTGCAATTCAGTCAGTGGTCCTGCCCTGCAAAGATGCTTGACACCACATTGAAAGACTATCACTGAGAAGCCATCAAGATGGCAGTCTAGAGCCATTGGATTTGGAGCCCGCCTCAGCACAGCCTGGAAGGTGGAGGAGCTCCTGCCCCACATGGTGTCCTCAGAGGATGAGACACTGGGGCCAGGTGCTCCGTCCTGGGGGAAAGACCTGTTTGGCCCCCTCTCTCTTTCTCTCCACTCTGCCCCATGTGATTCGGAGGAGCACTTGTCCCATATGATGACTCAAAAAGAGAAATGGAACAGTGAGGCCATGTGCTGGGTCCAAAAATGGGTGAGTAATCTGTCTCTCCCCACTCTGGCAGCTCACAAATGTTTTCATTGTATTCTTTGCTGCTGATGCCACTTTGATGGCAGCATTAGCCTGCCCTCCCTGTCAGAATGATCTATGATTTTGGCAGTGTGCCAAAATTTTCCTGAAGAAGGCAGGTTAGAGAAAAGAAATGGTGACTTTTAACACTTTGCATTCAGCTTTAGCTACATTTTAATTTCATATGACAAAGGATCTTCTGAGGGGATTCTCTCTACAGAGTATCAAAAGCCTGCTGCAGACAATGGAGGTGTTCCTCAGGCGGTTGCAAGAATCCTTTATAATGGAAAGTTTTAGACAACCTAAATATAGGGGTCACTACCAACTCTCCTTATATTATTCATCTATCAATCATTCCCCTATAATATGCTTCCCTTGAATTTGATGGTGAAGTTTTAACAAAGAAATCCTGGGAGACGCTGTGATTTCAGTGCAACAGCACATCGCTGCTCAGACCAGTTCAGTCAGTGGCCTAGTGAAAGGCTCTATGCTTTGTTTTGTATGATTTTTGCTCTTTGCAGAACTCAGTTGAAAATGTCAAAACTTAGGGGAGTTAAGGGCATGCTAGATTTGTTCCTTAGGACTTCCAAAGTCAAAAAGAAGTCTCTCTGAAAACAAGAAGACACATCCAATTAAATTTTGAAACCAGCAGTTGACATCCTGAAAATACAAGAAACAATAGGTTGGAAAGTTGAATTTTTCCCAACATTTTGTAAAAGGATAAGGCCTCAAATTCTGATATTGTATTTGTGTATCTAATAGGCATAATGCATCTTTCAAAAAAGACACTCATGGCACACAATTTTATCCTTTCACTAATGATTTAAAGAAGCATGGTTATGGTTAAAGCAGAGGACGGAGATCTTAAGATCTTATTTCTATTCCCACCTCTTCTGCAGAATTCTTGTGAGATGTTGAGAAAGTCATTTAACCTCTCTGCATCTCAATTGCCTCGTCCATGCAGTGAAGATATCTATGAACAACATAGGGGTTCTTCTATTCTTTATTTCTAAAGTGCTTTGAGATCCTTGAATAGAAGTCTCTGTGGAAATGCAAAATGTTCTTGCATTATTTTCACTCCATATCTTTAGCGTTATTAAGTATTGTTGGTCATTTGATAGTTTAAAAATATAACTTTAAAGTATGCCTACCTATTCCTCTTACAAATATAAATTACCTATAAACATAATGCAATCAGATATTAGCATTTCATCTTCCCTGATGCAGTGTTGTGTATGGGCGGGTGGGTTAGATTATTTTTTCTCTGGTTAAGTCTGCATCCATTCAGTGATTGTCTAATTCAAGAAGTTCTGAGAGTGGAGTATGAAAGAGTGCCTTTGATTTCAGCTGAACAGAGATCAGCTTTTGCAGGACAATGTGATATCTCTGATGTTAACAATCTAAATGATTTTTATTGATGATGACAGATGGCTCTGTGATAATGTGCTCTGAGTCATGCATAATATGTTCAGAATAAGTCTTCTGGAAGGCTGTACATCTGTCTTGAGATATTTTGCTAAAATATTTAAATCAAGGTCATTGTTTATATTTTATTTTAAACAGCCTTTAGCTTGTAGTCTGCATTTTTATACATTTAGAGATCAAACTGTTTGCAACTTCAAGGGCTACAAATGGAAAGGTATAATAGGTAGCAGGTGTTAGAAAAGGCAATTATGTGTTAGCTGTTTTGCTCAATTTCCAAAACTGTCTAAGACTATCCATTGGAAATACTTTGTAGCCTAGTTTTATCTCTGAAGCATGATGAATTCTTAAATCTAAAGGGAATATGCATTTTTCTCTAATGAATAGAATATTTAAGCCTATTTGGTTTAATATAAAGGAGCCTAGGAAAATGGTATTGAAAAGAAAGGTAGAAGAGGAAAATTTCAAGAACAAACACAGGCCTTTGGTGTTATACTGGATATTCTTTATGCATTTTCTTGAAAAGCTTTTTAACATTCCAATAAGAATGCTAGAGTTTGGGAATGTATTTTCTTTCAAGTTCTCCTAAACGTTTTCTTTTGATCTTTTTCTATGATATGATTCTCTTCTGTATGGGACAACAAACTGATTATTTGGTATCAAAATCTGAATCTTAAAAGAATAGGTATTCTTTTTTCTTTTTTTTTTGAGCCCACAAAATAACTGAAGAACAAAAAAGCAGTTGTGCCAAGGGTTATGTTGAATTGAATTTGAGAGACATGAAAAAATAGCAAAATTTCAATATATCCTAAATTTAACTCATGTCCCTCTCCCCACCAGCAATACATTGACTTGAGAAAATTGAAATGTCTGGTATGCACCACCCACACAGAAAAATTGTCTGCTGTTCATTTCTGTTCCCCCTTTTCAGCCAAGACAATACAATAAAATATAGGAACCGTCATACATAACAGAATTTTTAACCTTACTTATATGTTACTTGCTTTTTCCTTTTAAATTATTTCTGTATTTTACTCTCATTAATTTTTCTTCTTTTCTTCTGTCTCGTCCCCTTTTTTTCAGACCTGCCATTTGCCCTCCCAGCATCTCCAGATTAACCCCTCATCTTTCTGTTCCCTTTCCCACACAATCTCTTTCTGTCCTACCCATTCTCAGGCTCCCTCACCACCACAAATGATCTTTTTCTTCTTCTTTTTACTTGTCCTTCCCTTCCCCTAGTCTCTCTGTACTTTCCTCACCCACCCAACAATCTCAATACCTTCTTCTCCTGTACTTGTTACTCCTGAGGGAATTCTGTGCCAAACAATTAAAAATTCTGCACCAAAAAAATAAAAATTATGTGCACAATATTTTAAAATTCTTCACATTGTATTTGTCAATAAATAAATGGGAAGCGCCAGCATGGCAGGGGGGAGCACACTGGCTGTACTGAGGTGGAAGATCAGGCTGCAGCTCCCTCAGCAGTGAGGCTGCACCAGGCCCTGACACATCGCAAGGTGTGCTCAGGCAGGCTCAGCCCAGCAGGATCCAAGTGTGGAGAGGCTTAGTGTGTGTGTATGGGTGGGGAGGGGGGATCCAGATGGGGATGACTGGGTTCTGTGTGGGGCAATCTGGGTGCAGGCAGCTCAGTGGGGGGCCCGGGTGCGGAGGAGATCTGGATACTTTGAGCACTCACCATTTTACAGAAAACAGGATGGTGGCCATGCAGGGCGGCTAGCACACATAGAAGGGGAAGACAACCAGCACTAGGACCCAGAAGATGGTGTCCAGCTGCAGAGTCAGCGAGCCCGCGTGGCCACCCTCCCTCATCCAGCATGAGAGAAGCTGTTCTGTACCACTTCCTCTGCTCCTCGCCTGGGCCCAGCTCGTGGGAAGATGGGCTGAGCGAGCCGGAAACATGCCAGGTGGGAGGCGGAGCATGGGAATGACTGAGGCCCCTTTGGCCCCAGTGTAACCCACACACCTCCTGGGTGTGGTTCTGTCCTATCTAGTGGCACTGATACCACTTAGAGAGAGATTGAGTCTGCTCTACAGACTTAACTAAGGGCCATATGGCTTTTAGATCATGCAATAGAGTCTCATGCATTTAGCTCCAGAGGTCCCAGGTTTGATCCTGCCCGGCGACGACTGGGGTCTGTCGGTGTTACACCAGCAGGCCAAGCAGAGCAAGCCCTAGGCAGCTCGGCACTCTCAGAAATTATGGATGGCAGGGGCATGTGACCTCGCATGCCCCCCCACCTTGCCTCTGGGGGGGGCGATGTCCCCTCTGCTCCCCCCCCAATCTTCACCCATGGGCGTCCCCAGCTCTGCCCCCCACCCCCCTCAATGACTTACCTTTCTTTCAGCTGCTCTGAGCACCAGAAATGATGTACCTGCACAGCTGGGGAGGGGCACATGATGGCTCTTGCAGCTTCCTTTTGCTTCCCTGTCAGAAAGTAATTTTTCTGAGGGGAAGCAAAGAAATATGCAGGGGACGTGAATTCTGTGGGTGCGTTGTGGCACAGAATTCCCCCAGGAGTAACTTGTCTATACCCTTCCTCCCAAATCTCCTTCTGCACTTCATTTGCTTTATTCTCTCCCTTAAGTGCAGATTCTTAGACTGGTGCCAGCTTTTTATCCTATTGTCCATATTCCTAGGCAGATCTAAACTCAGACCATAGGTTCATCAGGCGACACTGGGTTGCTATCTTCTTCTATCTAGCTTCTTGAACAGGCTCAGAGAGAACAGATTGTTCTCTTCTTCATCAACTGTAGCCTGTCTTCTGGCGTGTGGGAATTTTATTTTAGGTCTGGAATGTGGGGTCTCCTACTTAGGCCTTCAGGTTTCCTACTGCTATGCATGGCCAAAGGCCTTTTCTGTTATTTTCATTGAGGCCAAAGTTTATTCTTACTTGGACTCTTGAATTAGTTTCAACTTCATATAAAAGTAAGAGCATCACAGGGAATTTACAGCAAGGTCATCATTGGTGGTTTGATGTGCTAGTAAAATGTGGTAATTTGGCTTCCAAATGCATCATGGCACAATTCCAGTGGTGAATAGGTCTCATTTCCAAAGCAAGGAGAAAAAGGCAATAGTTCAAAACAACATTATTGAACTTTAGCAGGCTTTCTTTAAGATAAAACTTATATTTACATGATTCTGTGCAGTTTGAATTTAGCAGACAGCTATTGTACTCACTATTCATTTTATGGGAGTAAATTTGAAATGTACTTCATACAAAACTCATTTTATTGATACTGTAAAGTTAACATAAACCTTAAGTGCTCTCTTTTGCCTTTCACATTATGGTTCTTTCCCTCAAAATGTTACAGGTACACATTATACTACTAATGGGTAACTATGTATTCGTTAGTTGAACAATTTAATAAATGCTTAAAAGCAATCACATATGGCATTTGTTTTATTTATACTAAAGCAGAGACTGGCTGTAATCCTTTACTAGCAAGAAGTAGAACAAAAATATTGTGTCTATAATAAATCTAAAGTGCTTTGATTTTATTAATTTTAATTTCTTGGTGTCAGCTGACATCTTTTTAAAATAATTGTTCTTCGAGTGCTTGCTCATGTCCATTCCAGTGTAGGTGTGCATGTGCCGCATGCACTGCCACCGGAAAGCTTTTCCCTCAGTGATATCCTTCGAGTCGTCTCTGGTGCCTCCTGGAGATGCACCCTCATAGCGCTGATATATAGGGGCCTGCTGATGCACCGCCCTGTCAGTTCCTTCTTATCACTTGTGACAGTCGCTGGAACTTCTGGCAGGTACCTATGCAATGGCTTTTTTGGACCCTCTGGGCTTTTAATCAGACCCAATGGCCTCAGTCAAGGAAGTCGTATTCTATTGTGTCAGAGGGTAGAGCTCCCCCATCTCTTCCCTCTGTGCAGGAGCTAGGTCCCAGCACCCAGCCCGTTACCGAACTTCAGGACCTGGCATCACAGGATTCTTCAGGTGCTGAAGGAAGGAATAGAGTCCGGTAGCAGTCCTAGCATCCTCCTCCTCCCCAGATGAGGCAGTAGTAGGAACTTCAATTGCGCCCACTCAAGATGACCATAGGACACACCAGGAGTTTCTAAGGAGGATAGCCCAGAACCTGGGAATCCAGGTGGAGGACATCTCAGAAGCCTCCCATGCTTTGGTGGACATCTTGGTCCCTTCAGGCCCATCACGAGTGGCTTTGCTCCTAAACTGTTCCATCCTGGAACTCATTAAGGCCCTGTGGCAGACTCCAGACTCCTTGCAACCCATGGCAAAGAGGGTGGAGAGAAAGTATTTTGTGCCCCCCAAAAGGGGGTTGAATATCTGTACACCCATCCTCCCCTAATGTTTCTAGTGGTATCAGCAGCAAATGAACGAGAGAGGTAGGGGGAACAAGAACCTACCTCCAAGACCAAGGATGCTAAGAAGCTGGATCTTTTTTTGGCAGAAAGATCTACTCCATGGGGGCCTACAGCTTCGAATTGCCAACCAGCAGGCGCTCCTGAGCCGCTATGACTTTAACACCTGGGGGGCACTGACTAAATGTAAGGAGTTGCTGCCACAGGATTCTAGGACTGAGTTCTCTGGTCTAGTCGAGGAGGGCAGAGCAGTGGCGAAAGCGTCCCTGCAAGAAGCAGACTTATCTGCACAAACCATGACTTTAGCTGTGGCTGTGAGGAGAAGTTTGTGGCTGCAGGCCTAGAGCCTTTCATATGAAGTGCAGCAAACAATTCAGGACCTTCCTTTCAATGGTATGTCTCACTTTTCAGAGCAGACCAACTCTAAGCTCCACAGCTTAAAGGATTCGAGGGCCACCTTAAAGTCACTACGCCTACTCATACTGGCCCCGTTGAGGAAGCACTTTAAGCCCCAGCCTTTGCCTTGTTTCTACCAACCTCAGTCCAGGTAGGATTATAATAGGAGGTGGGGTAGGAGCTACAAAAGGAGGCCTCCTCCCCAGCCCTCATCAGCCCATGGGCCTGGGCCTGCTAGACAATCGTCGTGGTCTAAACGGGCCTTTTGAGGGTGTGCCCGAGGATGGTGTAGCAGGGCAGTGTCTGGATCCAATCTCCCACAATGTTTGTGGACTGGCTATCTCACTTCTATTGGGCATGGGGCCATATTACCTCAGATCGCTTGGTGCTACGCATAATAGGACTGGGATAAACTCTGTATTTCAGTTCTTCCCCGCCTCCTCACCCTCTCTCCCTCCCTCCCCCCCCCAATCCCTCTTCAGGGACTCTACTCACAAGCAACTTCTAATTTAGGAAGTGTGAATACTTCTGCAAGTGGGAGCGGTAGAGGATGTTCCTCCAAAGCCAAGGGGCAAGGGGTTTTACTCCCATTATTTCCTAATCTCAAAGGCCAATGGCAGTCTCCGACCCATCCTGGACCTGCAAAACCTCAATAGATTCATGAAGAAGCTGAAGTTCTGCATGGTCTCCTTGACCACCGTTATCCTCAGATTTGTTGTGGGCCAAGTACGTTATCAGTTCATGCTACTTCCATTTGGCATGTCAGCAGCCCTTCGGGTTTTCACAAAATACGTGGGGTTGTTGCAGCTTTCCCAAGGAAACAAAGGGTTCAAGTATAGCTCTTCCTCGATGACGGGCTGATCAGAGGCCAAACCAGGTCTCAGGTGGAGGCAGACCTACACAGTGGCCTAGCCAGGTGGAGGGAAGAGGGGGAGCAGGAGAAAAAAGGCACCACCCGCTGCAGCGCTTTTACTGACGGGGCAGCGCTCCAGGTCTTCAGCGGCACCTCGGCAGTGGGACCTTCACTCGCTCCACAGGTCTTTGGCGGCATTTCGGCGATGAAGCTTCAGTGCCGCCGAAGACACCCAGAGCGAGTGACGGTCCCGCCGCTGAAGACCCGGAGCACCGCCCCGTCAGTAAAAGCGCCGCAGCGGATGACGCCTTTTTTTTTTTTTTTTCCCGCGCCCGGGTGAGTAAAATTAAAAAGGCGCCACTTGTGCTCGGTGGGGGAGCGGCCGCTGCCCCGCTCCCCCCTACAGCTAATATTATCAACCTTCCAGAAATTAGGCCTGTTGATAAACATGCAAAAATCCACGATCTCCCCCATCCAAAAGATAGAGTTCATAGGGGCAGTCCTTGATTCGGTTCAGGACAGAGCCTTACTTCTGGAAGCCACATTCCAGACCCTGGGCTCAATCATACAGAACCTCAGAAACCACCCCATCACCATGCCAAGAAATTGCCTGAAACTCCTGGGCCATATTGCATCATGCACATACCTAGTGAAACACTCGAGGTCGCGATTCAGACTTGGCTAGCGTCACTATGCTGAGTAGGATGGGGACCGCCTGGACATGGTGGTCACGCTTCCCCCTTCAGTGATCACCTCCCTTTTATGGTGTCTGAATCTGGGGTCAGTGTGCACAGGCATCCCATTCGCGAAACCACAGCTGGCAATGTCTCTAGTCATCAATGCTTCTGCCCTGGGTTGGGGGGCCCATCTGGGAGTCCTCAGAACTCACAGCCTCTGGTCCCAGGAGGAGCTCTTGCTCCACATCAACAGGAGGGACCTCAGAGCGGTGCCCTTGCCTGCCAAATGTTCCAGCCCCATCTGAAAGGCAAATTTGTGTCAGTGCTTACAAACAACACTACAGCGATGTTCTAAATAAGGAGACAGGGTAGCAGCATGCTCCTCTGACCTATGCCAGGAAGCCCTTTGCCTGTGGGAATTCTGCATAACCCACTCAATCCACCTCGAGGCCTCCTATCTTCCGGGGGCACAGAACAAGTTAGCGGATCATCTCAGCAGATCATCTCCAATCATGAATGGTCCATTTGACCAGATGTCTTGAAGGACATTTTCCAGAGGTGGGGAACTCCCAAGATAGATTTGTTTGCAACGAGGCGCAACAGGAAGTGTCTGTAGTTCTGCTTCCTTCTGTCTGGGGATTGTTCCTGCTTTGACAGGGGGTTGGACTAGACCTCTTGAGGTCCCTTCCAACCCTGATATTCTGTGAATCACAGCCCGGGCTCGCTCACAGACGCGTTCCTTCTCCCAAAAAGGACCATCTTTTATGCTTTCCCTCCCATTCCATTCATAGACAAGATTCTGCTGAAGGTCAGAAAGGAGGGAACGAGCCTGATCCTGATAGCCTCAGCCTGGCCACGTCAACACTAGTTCACCACCCTTCTGGGCCTCTCAGTGGAAACACCAATCACCCTACTTCTGTTTCTGGATCTCATCTCCCAGGATCACGGCTGCCTAAATCATCTAAAGCTTGAGTCCCTCCATCTCATGGCCTGAAAGCCATGGCTGAACCCCTCAGAGCTAGCATGCTCAGGTCCAGTTCAAGAGATTCTTCGAGGGAGCAGAAATCCATCCACTGGGGCCATGTACCTGGCAAAATGGAAGAGGTTCTCAATTTGGTCAGCACAGAAAAGGGTCTCACCCACCGGAGCATCAGTGCAGTGTATTCTGGACTACTTGCTACACCTGAAGCAGCAAGGGCAATCAGTATCATTGATTAGAGTACATCTGGCAGCAATTTCGTCTTTCCACCCAGAGGTAAATGGCGGGTCAATTTTTGCTAACTCGCTCTGTAGCTACTTCCTTAAGGGGCTGGACAGACTGTACCCTCACCCAACCTTTCTTCCAAAGGTGGTGTCGCATTTCCACAATAACCAGGACATCTTTCTTCCCATCTTCTACCCAAAGCTGGACTAAATCATTTAGGAAAACTTGTCATTGAACTTCGTCCCACCTCCTACAGCTGCTTGGGAGCCACCTACATTGGAATGGACATGAGCAAGCACTCGAAGAAAAAACGGTTTTTAACCTTCCATAACTACTGTTCTTCGAGATGTGTTGCTCATATCCATTCCAAAACCGACCTTCCTACGCCTCCGTCTGAGTTGACCAGCAAAAGGGAACTCAGGGCGGTGGGGCAGAAGGTCCCTATATATCAGCACTATGAGGGCGCAATTCTAGGGGGCACCAGTGCTGATCTGACGGATACCACTGAGGGGAAAACTTTCCGGCGCCCACAGCATGTGCACATCCATATTTAAATTGACATGAGTAACACATCTCAAAGAACAACAGTTACAGAAAGTTAGTAACCGTTTTTTATTAATTGTAGAGCTGAAAAGCTATCAAGGTATTTTAATGATGCAACTAAACAGGAAACATCTCTCATGTTCTGTTAATTATGTTCAGAATAAAGTAGAAAAGGTTTTTGACCTCTACTGGCCTTCTGGATTTTTAAAGTAATTTCTTCATGTTTTCTTAAACAAAAACTGATGTGATAATTGGTGTTTACTGCTGTTCCTTCAGCTACATCATCTTCAGCTGTCATTTTATCCAATTTCATATGTTAAACAGTGAGCTCTGAACCCAGTATTTAAATAGAAATTCTCTAGGAGTATGTCTACACTAGGAAAAAAGTATGGCTGTTACAATGAAATAGTGAACACATGATAGCTCATATTCTAAAAATCCTAGTGCAGAGCGGGCAAGTTATACTTTTACTTTGATTAGCTGATCAAAATGAATCTTAAAGGGAAGTTTAGATAAAACTATAACTTGTCCTGTCTATACTAAGATTTATGTGTTAATTATCATATATTAGCTATCTTGTTGTAAAAACATACCTTTTTCCTAGCGTAGGCCTTTTTCCTAAGGCAATTATTCCTAAACTTTTTCCTGCCATGATTCCCAAATTAACCCACATTTTTTTTCTCCTGGCAGCCCACATCTCAGGGTCCCTTGTTTCAGTTCAAGTGGAAATTCAAGTTTCCTGAAAAGATTAGTGCTACCCTGTTTTTGTGTCTACTTTATGTAGTCACTTATCTTTGGACTCACCTGCCTGCTAACAGGGAATGGAAGGCTCCACTGACTTCTTCCCACTCCCATCTTCCTTGCAGTCACTCTCCTGGTATGAGAAGCAACTGCTAAGAGGGGCGTTTTCCACTCTTTAGGGTACTGCAGTTGTTCCAATGACACTCCCCCTCGTGCAAGGAGCATTCATAAGTACTTAGGCAATATGTATTCCTTTCCATTGTCAGATATGTAAGTATCAAGCAGAGAAATGCTGCTTAATTGTCCAGTGTACTTGGGGCAACAAAGCACTTTTGAGTTTTACACCACAACTGGATTATTATTATTGTTTAATATAATATTATTATTATTATTATGCAGGAAAATATGGTCTCTGATAGATTGTGTTCTCTCTAAATCAAGACTGAACCAGTGCTACTTCATAATTATGGGGCACTGGCATTGTCTTTCAAATAACAAGCAAAACTGAAATTCTGATGTCTGCCCTCACTGATGGTGTTCAAGACTGTCGTTTTTAATCCAAGCAAATTCCAACAAGAGGAATTACATTTTCTTCTTCGAGTACTGTCCCTATGGGTGCTTCACTGCAGGTGTGCTTGTGTCCCTGCGCTGCTGATTGGAGACCTTCAGTAGCAGTGTCTGTTAGGCCCGCGCATGCGCTCTCTTTCCTCATGCCTTGCCACAAGGCTAGCCAACCTTCTCAACCGCTCCTGGCCAGAGACAGAGCTATTCCAAGTCTCTTACACCTTACTTTCATTTTACATTTCTATAGCTAGTCAATCTCCAAGAACTTAGTTGTAGATGTAGGGTTTTCTCTCTTCTTTCTTATTTTCTTCCTTTAAAAAAAAAAATAAAAAGACTTTATTTCCCCCTCTATTTTCTTGTTGGGGACCCTTCCCACAACAGAGTATGCCTGGTTCTCCGGGCTTCAAGAAGTGTGTCTCCTGCAAAGAGGCTATCCCTGTTGCAGACAATCACTCCTCCCAGTGCATACACTGACTTGGGGAAGGCCACATTCCACAGAAGTGTGGTCTCTGCCAGCAACTCAGGCCCAGTTCTTGCAAGTCAGGGAGCTGAGACAGAAGATAATCTTCCGACCCTCCCCAGACCCATGCCAAAAGTCACCTAGCAGATGTGATTCTTCCCCACAATTGTCAACATCCAAAGGCTATGGGTCAAAGAAACCAGCTACTAACCCTTCTCATAAGTCATCGAAAAAGAGAGCAGGAAGTCCCCACAGTGAGCCCTAAGCTAGTCCTAAACAATCTCTGGCACGCTTGATATCCTCAGTACTGTCAGCACCAAGACATTCTCAGCCCAGTACCCGTGGCTCACAAAGTTCTACAGTGGCAGGTGCTGTTGAAGTCACTACGGACCCAATGGGCACAGGCACCGATGGACAAGGACAGGAGTCACCACTCCACTAGTCCACATGCCAGGCTTCACATGCATTG
Source organism: Emys orbicularis (assembly GCF_028017835.1). Lineage (NCBI taxonomy): Eukaryota > Metazoa > Chordata > Testudines > Emydidae > Emys > Emys orbicularis. Next base: position 34,790,860 of record NC_088683.1, read on the forward strand.
CCTCCAGATGTATGTTTCTCCACAGAAAATGTATGATCTGTTTAGAAGAAGAAGAAGAAAAGTCAAACTCAATGTATTGTATAACAAATGCCCTAACCTCAAGTATGTGTGATATTGTAGGAAATTGTAGGAAAGCAATAAGAAATAGTTCTGCAATGACCAGCGAAGATGATTAAGAAAATATCCAGACTTCTGTTGGATTTTTAAAAAGGACAATTACAATATTTTATATTTACTTATCTTATTTGGTTAAATATCTTAACTAAATTGTACTCCCTCTATTTATCAGTGTTGTAGTTTGCTAACTTTAAAAAATAATTCATTTTTTCCAAAATTTTGATCTAATGAGACTTCACTGTAGTGTGTGTTCTCTGTAAACCAACGCGAACGCAAAAAAAAGTTGGATCATAGTTTTCTTTTTTCAATTTTAGTATTTCAGCAGTAATTAGAAATCAGTCTCAAATAAAATTCTACCCAGTTACGTTTTTTAATTGGCCACAGATCTTGCTTTAGGGAAATACTTTTCTTTAATACTGTACATGGAGATAATGCCTTTGGACTAACTCTTTAGTATGTTTATGAAATCTAAATTACTGGCAGGAGCCATAGAAAATGATCATTGTTGGGGAGTCAAATAAATTACTCCAAAATGCATTAGGCAAACGAGCAGATTTGATTACAAAATTAAGGCCTGCAACTGATTGTGTTCCAGAATTGCTGTGGTGTTCATGTTATTAAATGCAGAGAGAATATAATTTTTGTTGGATTTAATGTGATAAATTAGCAGCTGGTCACCACCCACCAAACTTTCCTTCCCCCTTCCCGCCCCAAGAAAAAAAAAGTTAGCAAATGAACATAGTACTGTATTACTATTGTGAAAAGGCTTGAGAAAGAAATTGTGGTTCAGTCACAGAGACTGTCACCTGACGTTCTGGAATTATCTCTGAGCCGGTTTTCCCTGCCAGCTCGGGACTCCAGAACCCTGCCTTGTTGATGAGCCAGACATGCTAGCCTGCTGCAACACAGACACAGGTCTGGTCCATGCCCCCAAAGCTGCAGACTTTAACCACAAACAGCAGGTCACCTATCTCCAGCACCCAGACACCCAGTTCCCAATGGTATCCAATCCCCAAATAAATCTGTCTTACTCTGTATAAAGCTTATACAGGGTAAACTCATAAATTGTCCACCCTCTATAACACTAATAGAGAGAGATGCACAGCTGTTTGCTCCCCCAGGTATTAATCACTTATTCTGGGTTTGTTCATAAACAAAAGTGATTTTATTAAGTATAAAAATTAGGATTTAAGTCATTTCAAGTAGTAACAGATGGAACAAAGTAAGTTACCAAGCAAAATAAAACAAAACACACAAGTCTAAGCCTAATACATTAAGAAACTGAATACAGGTAAATCTCAACCTCAGAGACGTTCCAATAAGCTTCTTTCACAGACTAGACTCCTTTCTAGTGTGGGCCCAATCCTTTCCCCTGGTACAGTCCTTGTTAGTTCCAGCTCAGGTGGTAACTAGGGGATTTCTCATGATTGACCGGCCCCTTTGTTCTGTTCTACCCCTAATCCTAACCCTTTTATAGCTTTGGCACAAGGCAGGAATCTAGTCTCTCTGGGTCCCCACCCCTCCTTCTAAATGGAAAAGCACCAGGTTTAAGATGGATTCCAGTATCATGTGACATGGTCACATATCACTGTAAGACTTCATTCTTCCAGGGCTGACCCACAGGTACCCAGAGAGGTTTGCAAGTAAACAGAGCCATTTACAACCAATTGTCTTGTCAATGGGAGCCATCAAGGTTCTAAACCACCATTAATGGCCCACACTTTGCATAATTACAATCGGACTTCATAGAATCATAGAATATCAGGGTTGGAAGGGACCTCAGGAGGTCATCTAGTCCAACCCCCTGCTCAAAGAGTTATGCTTCATATTTCTAGCTTCAGATACAAGAATGATACATACATACAAGTAGGATGTACACACTCTCAGTAGATAAGCTTTGTAAAGAGACCTTTTGCATAAAGCGTATTCCAGTTACATCATATTTACACTCATAAGCATATTTCCATAAAACATATGTAGTGCAATGTCACAGAAATGAATATCAGATGGAACTTCCACACTCTTAAGTAGTGGACATGGGGCATATGGGTGTAACATTGGGTTTGGGGGAGTGTGCTTGAGCTTACAGTAATTCATAGAAAATAGTTACTAAAGGGAAAAGTCTGGGAATGGGCTGGAAAGAAAGTAGTTTAACTTTGAGAAATATGCACCCAGGCCTGGTTCTCAGTACAGGCTATAGTCTATGAATGCTTATGGCAGAGATGAAGTCATAATATGTTTGGGATGTGAAAAATAGAGGTTTAAGTCCCTTAAATCTAATAAGGTTCTAGACCTAATGAAGATTAAGAAAGCACATAGTCTGTGTTCTTTGTTTCTCTTAAACATTTCATATCGTCAACAACCAGTCAATATTGAATGTCTTATAAATATAATTGGGGTTAAATTTCATAAGTAAAGTAATGACTCAGTACATTTAATTTCTGGGGTTTTTTTTATTCTTTTTTAGTCTGAACCTGAGGGCTTTTCTCATTTTCACTTGTACGTCTGTGCTGCCTTCCTTGTCAGGTGGAGAAAAGAGATACTGGAAGAAAGAGACTTTCAAGTAAGTAAACACATTTTTATTCAACCCTGCAGATATCTAGGGATATATTTTTCCCAGCAGGACATTATTTATTAAATTTCTATTTACAGGATTACTCATGTATGAATTTGACAGAGCAACAACAGTTGCACTAAAATTGACAATGTTTGACTCTTTGTAAGTGTCAGCTCTTGTACCTGAAATGATTGACTGTAAACAGCAGCAGATAGTGGGATGCAGTATGTGAGGGGAAGTACACACTCGAGAAAGTTTTACTTAAACTGAGACAATCACTGAGGCAAAGATTTCAGGAAACATTATAATAAGGAAAGTTTTGGAATTTCACAGTGAGATTTTCTGAAAATGTAAGTGACTGAGGGTAAATTGATCTTTATATTTTATCTTTAAATGTGGTGGTGATGTTGCCTATTTATTATCATTAACATTTGTATAGCATCAGCGATATGCATGGCACTTCTACATAGATAATAAAGACATAGGCCCAGATAAGCAAACATGCATGGGATGGCCTATTTTTCAAAAATGCCAGGCAGACACAATTCCACATCTTTGAAAACCAGACTGTTTACTCCAGTGCCTAAATATGATATAGGCGACTTATTTTGGGTGCCCACATTTGAAAACTTTAGCCAGTTTTTGGCCGAAAGAGCTTACAATCTAAATTGTGCCTAAGAAAGACTGGGGAAATGACATTAGATATGGAGCAGAGAAGAGGGAGTACACAGAATAAAGTTATAGGACTGCTTTGTTAGTACAATTCATGTTACATTAGTTTCTTCTTTTTAGAGATTATTCAAATTGTTAGCACAAGAGAATGGTTTATATTGCTGGAATGATTCTGAAATAAGGTGGATAGTCAGGGAGTGGGTTGCAAGATGCAGAGATTAGTGAGGACTTTGTAGTTGTTTGCAATCGGATTTACACCAGTATAGATGAGGAAGAATTTGGCTGTTTTTTTAAGATCGCCTGTATTTGTAGAACTTAGATTTGTTTATTTCTCACAAAAATAGTAGTTTGATTTTTATGATGATATTACTTTTCTCTAAATACTACATATACAATAGCTAGGAAGATGTAAAAGGCTGAAATATACTGCCCCCTTGCAAGCTATGCCTGAGAGCCCTGCCCATTCTAATGGAGCACTTCCCCGGCTGCTTGGGCCCAAAGACCCCAGTCTCTTGCTGGCTGAACTCTGCTCTGCTAATTAATGTTGTCCCACACACATGAACACTGTATGCTGCCCCCAGAAAACATGCACTAATCAATCAATGCTGCCTTTCCCCACAAAATGAATTGATTTATTGAGGCAGCTTTAATTAATGTTGGGCTGCCCTCCTAACCACAATTAAAACACTTAATGCTGCCTCCCCAACAGTAAATTAACTCTGAGTAGCTCCCCGTGAATAGCTTAATTCAGACTGCCTACTAACATGCTACCAGGATACTTCAGTTTATGCTGTTTCCCAAACAATATCTTAATGCTGGACACCTCTCCCTCACAACTATATGTCAGCACTGGGCCACATCCCCTCCACTAAATCCATTTATGCTGTTTCCTACTCCCAGAGCCTATAGCGTCTCCCTCATCTCCTACACACACTTGGTAGATAAGACACATATGTAAAAGGAAAATATGGGGTGAAATATTGTAGTCTTTTTTTCTTCTGCTTTTTTTCTTCTGTCTACATTTGATCTTCAATGTAAGATAGTTTTTTGTAATTTAGTTTCCATTGATGTCATTAAAATCTGTGTAAATACGTAATTCAGAAAAGTTTTAAAACACCTATTACACTGGTCTACAATTTTTGAGAAGTCGTCTGCTTCAGAGATAAAATGTGCTATTTATTATGTATTTTGATGCGCTGAATTCAAATATGACAATTAAAACAACTGATTGGCTACTGTTTCTAAGATATTTAAGTTTCTACATTTTATGTCTATGTATATTGTGTAGATAGTAGAGTTTTAATCATAAATTGTAAACCTAGGTCTTTTCATGTGTTTATGGTTGCTTTACATGATAATATTTCACCTGTCCTGTTTATGTAACACTTTAAAAATCAGCAAAAGGGTTATATAAATAAAATTTATTATGAAACAAAAGGCAAAAAACTATTATGTACATAGTTTAGTCCCATTCAGTGTCTACTCGGCGCTTCTTGGCTTGTCTCTTGTATTCATTAAATGGAGCATCTCTTGTCACTGTCCAGCAATAGTCTGCAAGCATTGATGGGCTCCATTTGCCCTGATAGCGTTTCTCCATTGTTGCAATGTCCTGGTGAAATCGCTCGCCGTGCTCGTCGCTCACTGCTCCGCAGTTCGGTGGAAAAAAATCTAGATGAGAGTGCAAAAAATGTATCTTTAGTGACATGTTGCAACCAAGGCTTTTGTATGCCTTGAGGAGGTTTTCCACCAACAAACTGTAGTTGTCTGCCTTGTTGTTTCCGAGAAAATTTATTGCCACTAACTGGAAGGCTTTCCATGCCGTCTTTTCCTTGCCACGCAGTGCATGGTCAAATGCATCATCTCGAAGAAGTTCACGAATCTGAGGACCAACAAAGACACCTTCCTTTATCTTAGCTTCACTTAACCTTGGAAATTTTCCACAGAGGTACTTGAAAGCTGCTTGTGTTTTGTCAATGGCCTTGACAAAGTTCTTCATCAGACCCAGCTTGATGTGTAAGGGTGGTAACAAAATCTTCCTTGATTCAACAAGTGGTGGATGCTGAACACTTTTCCTCCCAGGCTCCAATGACTGTCGGAGTGGCCAATCTTTCTTGATGTAGTGGGAATCTCTTGCACGACTATCCCATTCGCAGAGAAAACAGCAGTACTTTGTGTATCCAGTCTGCAGACCAAGCAAGAGAGCAACAACCTTCAAATCGCCACAAAGCTGCCACTGATGTTGGTCATAGTTTATGCACCTCAAAAGTTGTTTCATGTTGTCATAGGTTTCCTTCATATGGACTGCATGACCAACTGGAATTGATGGCAAAACATTGCCATTATGCAGTAAAACAGCTTTAAGACTCGTCTTCGATGAATCAATGAACAGTCTCCACTCATCTGGATCGTGAACGATGTTGAGGGCTGCCATCACACCATCGATGTTGTTGCAGGCTACAAGATCACCTTCCATGAAGAAGAATGGGACAAGATCCTTTTGACGGTCATGGAACATGGAAACCCTAACATCACCTGCCAGGAGATTCCACTGCTGTAGTCTGGAGCCCAACAGCTCTGCCTTACTCTTGGGTAGTTCCAAATCCCTGACAAGGTCATTCAGTTCACCTTGTGTTATGAGGTGTGGTTCAGAGGAGGAGGATGGGAGAAAATGTGGGTCCTGTGACATTGATGGTTCAGGACCAGAAGTTTCATCCTCTTCCTCTTCCTCGTCTGACTCAAGTGAGAATGATTCTGGTGCATCAGGAACCGGCAGTCCTTCTCCGTGGGGTACTGGGCGTATAGCTGATGGAATGTTTGGATAATGCACAGTCCACTTTTTCTTCTTTGACACACCTTTCCCAACTGGAGGCACCATGCAGAAGTAACAATTGCTGGTATGATCTGTTGGCTCTCTCCAAATCATTGGCACTGCAAAAGGCAGATTTCCTTTTCCTGTTCAACCACTGGCGAAGATTTGTTGCACAAGTGTTGCAGCATATGTGTGGGGCCCACCTCTTGTCCTGATCTCCAATTTTGCAGCCAAAATAAAGGTGATAGGCTTCCTTAACCATAGTGGTTATACTGCGCTTTTGTGAGGCAAAAGTCACTTCACCACAAACATAGCAGAAGTTATCTGCACTGTTCACACAAGTACAAGGCATCTCTGCTCACTTTGGCTAAACAGAAATGTGTCCCTTTGCAAAATCAAACACTGACAAATAAGAGAGCACGACACTGTATGATTTCTAGAGCTGATATAGGCAATTTGTTCAGCAGAGTGATGTAAGCTTCGTTATGATTGCATCATCCATGACTTCTAGGAATAACATGATGCAATTCATATCATGTATGACGCAATACCAGCTTCAGATTGCATCATTCATTGTTTTGCCTAAAAAGCAAGTACTGTCCAAACCCAGTCATAGATTTATTCATAGATCCAGTCAAAGATGTGTTTTAGTTATTTCTGCTTTAAATTGAGATCCCTTCCCTTTATAACTCACTTATCCTCCGCCATTCCCAAGTCAAGGGTCGTATATACTGACCCAATAGCATATCTTGAAAACTAGAGCCAATCAACAATTGTGTAAGCATCATTTTCGTTCTCAGTGACCCAGAATTAGTAAAGTTTGACTACATTTATTTTAGAAGCATTTTGGCTGTAGAGCAGCAATAATTATTCATGAGACAGATGTGAGTGATTTACCACATATATATGCAGTTATGAACTCTTGGGGATGAATATGATTTAATCAGTCATTTTTGAAGGTATTATGAGTTATATGTACAAAAACAGTAAAAAGTCAGACAAAAACAGTTTAAGTTTGGGTCTAATATTGGAATTAACTAGGATTAACTATGACCATCTAAAACTACTGTGCCCTTATGTGACCTAGTGCTAGTTGTAGCACCCTGATCACTGAAGTTGCTGGAGCACAGACAAGGCTTCAGGCTTAATAGGAATCAATCAACAGCTGGGGGTTACAATATTTGCTGTCAATTGTGCTGATGAAGTAATTGGCTTAGTAATTGGGAGGATATGTAATTGGGAGGAACAGGAAGCAAGTCTGGGAGTTCAGATGGTGAGCAAGCTGTGGAAGACTCCTCCTGCTGTATACCTGTGCTATCTCCTGTCATGTTGGGAAACTGATGATTAAAGACTGGTTGTGTTTGGGACTGGAAGACCACAAAAACAGGCTAGACAGTGCTGCTCACTGCATAGCTGAATAAGCACCCTGTGACACCTTGCCTACACTATATGTTTTCATCGTGTTAATTAACAATGTGAAAATACTAGTGTTAATGAAAAAGGATTAGATATTTAATATGGATTATGAGAATATCCACAGTTACAAGGGTAATATGCTGGTAATGTGCTGTCTATTGCACTTAACTTTTTTCTTGAAACTTTTGAGGAAGTGTTTGGTACTGGCCATTGTCAGAGACGTTGCCAGAGGGAACACTGGTCTGGTCTAGTCTGGCAATTGCCTATGTTTCTATTTTTTTAATCAGAGAAAGGATATTCATAATGCATTGACAAGTCTACCTGATAAAGAATGAATAACCAATATTTCTAAACTTGATTTGAAATAATCAAATGGAAAGTCTCTGTAGTAACTATGTGCAGCTAAATAGTATAATGGTTTGGTCCCTATTTTATCAGCTATCACAGTTTCTAGAATTGTTTTTTTTTTTTTTTAACTTCTTTCTAAGAAACTATTCAGAACAGAATATTTCAGACATGCTATTAAAAACCCTGCCCGGAAACAGAAAAGGTGTTATAAAGGTGCTATAGAGATGTACATTTTTAGTTTTGTTAGTAGCGAGGTTGGGGTAGTTTGAGTTAGAACAATGGCTCTCAAACTTTTTTACTGGTGATCTCTTTCACATAGCAAGACTCTGAGTATGACCCCCCCCCCAATAAATTAAAAACACTTTTTAATATATTTAACACCATTATAAATGCTGGAGGCAAAGTGTGGTTTGGGGTGGAGGTTGACAGCTTGCGATCCCCCCGTAATAACCTGGCGACTCCCTGAGGGGTCCTGACCCCCCGTTTGAGAACCCCTGAGTTAAAAAGTCCTTTTGGGCTTTTCTGAATTGAAACATCCTTAATTTAGTAATTATTTAATGGAAAGCATTGCATGTTTTCTGATATACATTTATATTTTAGTTTTATATAGGCTTGGAAGTCACAGGGAAGTAGACTTTAAATAAATTATCTTTTGTTCTTAAACTCACTTAGGAAAAATGACTTTAGTAAATGATCATATTTTTAGGTGGAGAGGAAATAAAATGAAGATGATATATGTTGAGCCAGAGACTGCAGTTGAAAATGAGGGTAACTTTAATACCATAATATAAGTGTTAGATTTCAAAGCTTTGCTTGGAAAATTATTTACTTGGAACTATTACAGTTCATTGTTTATTATGATCAATTTGATATCTACTTACAAGATATTAGGATGATTTGGAAAATTAAATGAAAGATGAAATATTAAGTTGGGATATTTTTAGATTGGTTCCACATCCTCAAAATACTTAGTTAATTCAAGAGCTCAGAGGACATACTCAGCAGGAATAGATCTGGCTCAAGATTGCCTTTTGCCTTTCAGTCAGCATTCTTGGCTCTCGGAATAATCAAATTAAATACATTCATTTCAGCTACCAGGACTTTACTGTTAAAAGATCCAAGCTTTGATGCAACATCTGAGTATTTTATAAGAGAGATCTGTACTGCTGCATTATTAATGTACAAATGAACAGACTCTGCCTGTTTGTGTGAGCATATTGCCTGCTACTGCTTTCTACCACTCTTTCAGTCACCTTAGTGCCCCGCAAATGTTGGGAATGAAATACATTAGACTCGTTTCTTGTAGACACCATGGTAGAAATGGTGCACCAGGTCAGATAAGTTAGTGTATGGAAGAAACTGTAAATACTCTGTCACTGATCCCTTTGACAGCAGACACTATGTATTAGATGATCTTCCTGAGCAGGTCTGCAGGCCACTGCCCTCTTTTCATTCATATCACTCCTTACGAGACCCACTTCTACCATGACTTCTACAAGAAATGAGTCCGAGATATTTTTATTGCATTTATTTTAAGAGTTGTTTTTTTTGTTCTACCATGCTGTGCTCTAGCCTTTGCTGAGTCCGTATGTAATCTCATTGATGTTTCTATTGCCTCTCCTTCCCTTTTATTTTATTACCCTCTTTGTTGCATTACCTGTACTTTCCCATTCAGTATTCAAAAGATTTTCCCCACAAATACCTTTACAAATCTAGATCTGCTACCTAAAATGGCACTCACTAAGAACTTGTCAGGATTTCAGTCCTATGGGCTGAGTTTTTGTGCAGTTTAAAATACAATAATATCTCTCAAAGGGTTTAGGTTTTCAAAGCTCTATCTAAACAGTACTTACAACAGTTTGTGAAGGGAAATGTTACACATGAGGAACTTGAAGCACAGAGGTTAAATGATTTTGCCCAAGGTCCAATGGGAATGTCAGAGCCAAGATTAGAACTCAGGAATTCATGGCTCTCAGACCTAAACTCAGTCCAATAGACTACACTGCCTCATAAAATAACACATGGTTTGGTGAGACATACAGGATATCACTTAAAAGTAGGCTAGACTGATAAGTATAGTTATTTGTTCTTCAAGGTTTGAGTTTATGATTATATATCCACCTTATTTTAGACATCTCTCTTAGTTTTATCACCATTGTATTGTCACTGCCAGGAGGCTTTGACCTTAAAGAATAAGAGCGGTGATTTATGCTATACTGAGTATTTTTCAATTGTAGTTTTGCTATTTTTCTGATACATTACCACAATTATCATGAAACTAAAGCTATGTGTATTATCTGCCGCAGTAACTGAATCATAGTTCAGATTGTTACAATATTCAGTGGTAACAGGTACTTAAAATCTTTATTTTGTAAAATATTTCACTGAGATGGAAAAATCCTAAGTATAGAATATAAACTTAGAGTACTAGTTGAATTTTTCATGGTGGCTTGATCAAAAATGAATTGATAGAGATAATAAGGAGAATTTAATTGTAATTTCTATTTATATTTCCATTCAACTCACTACCCTTATTATTGACTAAAGCCATGAACCTCAACCTCAAAAGATGTTTAAGGAAGAGCTGCTGAACTCTCCTTCCAATTTTTTTAATAAGTTTTAGTACAGAGTTTATGCAAGGTCATTTCCAGCCCAGAACCCAGGTCTCTAACAGGATAAATCCAAATCTAATTCACTGCACAATATTCCCTTTCAGAGTTTATCCTCTCTCTAAATGGTATAAATCACACTCTTCTCTGAGAGCTGGGGATGGAATGCAGGATGATCACTGATGTTCTGCTGTAGACTAGTAAATACCTGCGAAGCCCACTGAGAAAGTTTGTGTCAAGTTCTCCTCCAGTGGCTAGTCTACAAAAGAGCTGGTAATTACTCTCTCAGCTCAAACAGTAAGGGTATAAGCTAGGGGTCTGAAGGTCTAGAGTTCAAGCTCTGTTGCTGATGTATGCAGGAAATGATGGTGTGGTTGTAGGAGAGTTATGAAGTGAAAAGACATCTTTAAAATAGATTTTTTTTTTAACTGAAAAGTAATCTGCAAGTTATGGCCTGAATCATCAATACACATTGTAGTGAGGCAGAGTGGCCTCCCTCTGGACTGGAGCGCAAGGGACCACTACGGTTCCCTTAGTGGGTGGCGCCAAACCCACTCCGCCCTCCTCACTGGAAGGACCGGGGCGGGACAGGAAGTATAAAGGGAGGGCTCTGCAGCTCAGTTGAATGGGAGCCAGCAGAGGAGACGGACACCTCTGCCCTGCTGCAGCGCCCAGGAGCTGAATCTATGTTCTGCCACACTCTACCCCTGGAGGAGATGGACCCAGATGAGGAGTTACTGGGACTACCATCAGCTGTCTACCCAGAGGAGCCCGAGGACTGGTGGATACCCGAGGTACCAAACCCTACGGAGGTAGGAAGTAGCCCAGGGGCAACCAACAACTGGCCAGTTACAGGGCTGACTGCGTCTAGGTCGGCGTGTTGCAGCTGGATCCCCGCCGACCCAGTGGTAGACCTCTCTGCCACTGCTAGGGCCCTGGGCTGGGACGTGGTGGAGTAGGGCTGGCCTGCGTCCCCCTGCGCTCCCAAACCCTGGGGTGGCAGACTCCTCACCTTAGGCCAGGAGGCTTGTGCCCTCCTGAAGACCTCTGTCAACACTCTAGACTGCCTGCTGGGTGCTCAACCCATTTTGGAGCCCCTGAGACTGTGTGGGTGTGGTCACCCCTAGCTGAACCCCAAGACTTTATGGGTTTGCTGGCTGCCTGAGCCCCAAGCTTAGGCTAAAACCTGCCCCTTGCTCTGCCCCGCCAAAAGGGCCAGGGCTTATTGACGGTCTGTTTGCTGTCTGCCTCATCCCAAAGTCCAGGCTAAAGCCTGCTCCCTGCTCTGCCCTGCCCAAAGGGCTAGGGCTACAGACTGTGGATATTTGCTGGCTGCCTCGATCCGGAGGCGTAGGTGATAGCATGCTACTAGCCCAGCCCCGCCCGAGGGCAGGGGCCTCATACTGTTAATTAACGTCAGCCCCAGCTGAGTGGGCTGAGGGCTAAAGACTGTCGGCGTGCCCCCACGCAAGGGTGGGGACAGGAGCCCGGACTATTGTGTGGTTGCTTTTGTTAGACGGACCCCGCCAGGGCAGCCCGAGCCTGAAGACTACCGGCTCTGCAATGAGGCAGAGTGGCTCCCTCCCCACTGGAGAGCAAGGGACCACTACACACACGTTCAGTCATTTGTCATTCATTTTGCCTGTGTAACCACTGGTAGCATGTATGCTGTGACCCTCTCTATATCTAGTCCACTGAAGATGTGTATCTGTGACAGTTGTCAGCTTGAGGGGCTGGCCCCTTAGCATATGCTGTAAAGACTGATGCTTTCAACTCTCGAGGTCATTTTTTCAGTCCCCACTCTTGGCCACGATGGTGGCCTTCATGCTTATGGATTCCCACACTGGCCTTAGCAGTGACAAGGCAGAAGAACTTCCCAAATGCCTGGATTGTGTGATAGTCAGGTGTACTGATCTGTTGATATAAAACCAAGTGAGGTAACTATAAGGTTTTGTGTCTGAGAGCAAGTTTGAGGAAGATGGGGTACCTTTTTCTTTTTTAGATCTATTGGTGATGGAAGTGAAAGCCTTGTGGAGTTTAGAATGCGTTATCAGTAGCGTTGTAGGCAATATGAAGGTGAAAAATAATGTACAAGTCTTGCTTCTTATTTCTATTCCTTTAACTTTTGGGAGAATGAAATGTGTACTGCTGCAACCTTAATTGGCACTAAATGTAGTTTTTGTTTGCTCCTTAGCTTGTCTAAGCGAGAATAATAGACTTACACAACTGATCTTTTGGCATGTTTTGTATCTAATAATGCACTTGCAAAGAGACTGATTTTCTCTGCTGTGGTGCAGATGAGGCGGGAATATTGCAATTAGAGGAGACTGGCTGGGATTGCTGATTTAAAATGTTAGCACCTAAATAATAATTGGTACTTTGTCTTGTTTCTTAACTAAAGAGAATAAGAAAAGTGGCCCCAAGCATAGGGAAAACAGGATAGAGAAAAGTTGATTACAGCGGAGAAAACTATACAATGGAGAAATGAAAATGTAATAGATGTTGAAGTAATAGTATTGATTTTATTTCTTAGCTACATAATAAAATTAGTGGTTTGATACTATGTGAGTTGCTTATGAGCATATAAATATGTTGTAGAAAACTGAACTAAACAGCAATGAAAGAAAGTAGAAATTAAATAAAGAATACACAGTAATACTACATAATGGGGAATTATTTGCAATTACAGCTATTTTGGGGTGATTATTTGAGAGCTATATAGTTAAGCAAAACTTCTCTCTGCTAGCATGTTATAGGGGGAAAAAAACTTTAAAAGACCCAGTATTTAGTACCATTGTAATTTTTTCCTGAGGAAATAATTAATAGAAACAAATTATTTCCATAGGAACAAAAAACACTTCCATAGAGACAAAGTATTACTATAGTGATGAAAAGAGGTTTTCATTGTGTGAAATCTGCTTTTAAATAAGAGAGAGAGAGAGAGAGATGATAAATGAACAGGAAATGTTCATAAGAACATAAGAACATAAGAAAGGCCGTACTGGGTCAGACCAAAGGTCCATCTAGCCCAGTATCTGTCTACCGACAGTGGCCAATGCCAGGTGCCCCAGAGGGAGTGAACCTAACAGGCAATGATCAAGTGATCTCTCTCCTGCCATCCATCTCCATCCTCCGACGAACAGAGGCTAGGGACACCATTCTTACCCATCCTGGCTAATAGCCATTTATGGACTTAGCCACCATGAATTTATCCAGTCCCCTTTTAAACATTGTTATAGTCCTAGCCTTCACAACCTCCTCAGGTAAGGAGTTCCACAAGTTGACTGTGCGCTGCGTGAAGAAGAACTTCCTTTTATTTGTTTTAAACCTGCTGCCTATTAATTTCTTTTGGTGACCCCTAGTTCTTGTATTATGGGAATAAGTAAATAACTTTTCCTTATCCACTTTCTCAACATCACTCATGATTTTATATACCTCTATCATGTCCCCCCTTAGTCTTCTCTTTTCCAAACTGAAGAGTCCTAGCCTCTTTAATCTTTCCTCATATGGGACCCTCTCTAAACCCTTAATCATTTTAGTTGCTCTTTTCTGAACCTTTTCTAGTGCTAGAATATCTTTTTTGAGGTGAGGAGACCACATCTGTACACAGTATTCGAGATGTGGGCGAACCATGGATTTATATAAGGGCAATAATATATTCTCAGTCTTATTCTCTATCCCCTTTTTAATGATTCCTAACATCCTGTTTGCTTTTTTGACCGCCTCTGCACACTGCGTGGACATCTTTAGAGAACTATCCACGATGACACCAAGATCTTTTTCCTGACTCGTTGTAGCTAAATTAGCCCCCATCATGTTGTATGTATAGTTGGGGTTATTTTTTCCAATGTGCATTACTTTACATTTATCCACATTAAATTTCATTTGCCATTTTGTTGCCCAATCACTTAGTTTTGTGAGATCTTTTTGAAGTTCTTCACAATCTGCTTTGGTCTTAACTATCTTGAGTAGTTTAGTATCATCTGCAAACTTTGCCACCTCACTGTTTACCCCTTTCTCCAGATCATTTATGAATAAATTGAATAGGATAGGTCCTAGGACTGACCCTTGGGGAACACCACTAGTTACCCCTCTCCATTCTGAGAATTTACCATTAATTCCTACCCTTTGTTCCCTGTCCTTTAACCAGTTCTCAATCCATGAAAGTTCGGTTTATGTTCAATTATTTTAGAAGTTAGAAAAATTAGGAAGGAAACAGAAGTGAGTGTAATCAATCTTAGTCACTTGAGAATTGCCGAATGTACAACCATGGACTGAATTCTGCAAAGGTATACGCATGTGCTTAATTTTATTTGCTGCGATTAATCCCATTAAATTAACTTCACACAGCGAATAGTTCCATTTAAGTATATAAGTCTCTGCAGAATCAAGGCCCATTTTCAGAAGATACGTATCGCCCGTGCTACCAGGTGCATGTTGATGTTCTCTTGATTTCGGTGGTGTCAGTGGAATATGACAGCACATGCATTGGTATGTCAGGGTTTAAGGGTGCAGACTCACCTCTGCGGCACCTCCTGCTGGTCGTCTCTGGGAATTAGCTCTCCAGCCGTTGGAGCGCCCTCTGCAGGCGGGTGTCCCGCTACCGCTTGGCCCCCATGTCCCTCCCGGACCCGGTGCCCTGTTATCTGGGGCGCTGCCCCCAGGCAATACCCCCACACAGTTCTGGGTCTCCCCCTCCCAGGGGAACCCCCACCCACTAGTCCCCACCTCGCCTCAATATAAGGCTACTGCCAGTCACCAACTAGCTCCCGTGCCCTGGAGCAGACTGCAGTATCAGCCACTCGTCACAGGCAAGGTTGGGTTTGGACCTGCTGCCTTTGCCTACCCCTGGGCAGCCCTCTGCAACCCCCAGTACCTATTAGCCCAATGCTAGGCCGCAGCCTGGGGCTTTCTAGGCTGGAGCTCCCCAGCTCCTCTGCCTTTCCCCAGCCCTGCTCCGCTCAGGTACCCCGTCTCTAGCTCCCTGCAGCCAGGCCCGTCTCCCTCTGAAAGCAGAGAGAGACCTCCTGTAGGCCTCTGGCTCACAGCCTTTTATAGGGACCACCTGGGCCTGATTGGGGCATAGCCCAGCTGTGGCTACTTCCCCAATCAGCCTAGCTTTTCCCTGCCACAGCCCTCTCCCTGGTTGTTTTAAGCCCTTCAGGGCAGGAGCGGGGTAACCACCCCGCTACACAGGGTTTAGTTAGGGTTACCATATTTCAGCAAGCAAAAAAGAGGACGGGAGGAGCCCCGGCCCCGTCCTGCCCTAGCCCCGCTCCTGCCCCTTCCACTCCCTCCCACTTCCCGCCCCCCTCAGAATCCCCAACCCTCCCCCCGCTCCTTGTCCCCTGACTGCCCCCTCCTGGGACCCCTGTCCCTAACTGCCCCCCAGGACTCCACCCCCTACCTAAGCCTCCCTGCCTCTTGTCCCCTGACTGCCCCCTCCTGAGACCCTCCCCCCATCCTAACTGGCCCCCTAAGACTCTACCCCCTACCTGTACCCTGACTGCCCCAACCCTTATCCACACCCCCACCCCCAGACAGACCCCTGGGACTCCCACTCCCCACCCCACCACTCCCCACCCCCTGTCAGCCCCCCCCAGAACTCCTGACCCATCTAAACCCCTCTGCTCCCTGTCCCCTGACTGCTCCGATCCCTCTCCCCACCCCTGCCCCCTGACAACCCCACCCCCAGAACTCCCAACCCCTCCCCCCCCGCTCCTTGTCCCCTGACTGCCCCTTCTGGGACCCCTGCTCCTAACTGCCCTCCAGAACCCCACCCCCTATTTATGTACAGGCGTGACTACCTGCCCTTTCCTGGTTATTATACGCGGCCAGTCCGCATCCACATCCAGTAATTAAAAAATAATAATAAATAAATAAATAAACTAATAATTTAAATTGGAATTTCATCCATTAATAAGTATTTATTATATAATTAAAACCATTCTATTGAAGAACAGATATTAAATAACACTAAATAAATTAATGTTCAAAACAATATTAAAAATTTGAAAATTTAGAGCATGGCCTCCCTGTTCCTTGTCCCCTAACTGCCCCCTTCTAATACCCCACCCCACCCTAACTGCCCCCCCAGGACCCTACCCCCCACCTGTACCCTGACTGCCCAGAACCTTATCCACACACCCCCAGAAAGCCCCCCCGAACTCCCGACCCCCCCCCGTTTCTTGACTGCCCCCTCCAGAATCTCCCTGCCCCTTCTCCGACGTCCTGACCCCCTTACCGTGCCGCTCGTCCCGGCAGGCTGGGCAGCAGGGGAGGAGGAGCGGGGGAGGAGCTCCAGACTGCCGGAGGCAATCTGCGAATGCAGGGAGGGAGGGAGTGATCTCTGTTGCAGGGGAAGCGGAGGAGGGGCTCTCTCTGGCTGTCGGAGCCCCGTGTAAGTGGCACCATCCGGCCGGCTGCCCTGTTAGCCGCGCGCGCACTGCATGGGCAGGGGGGAAGTCCGGACATTTACAAATTCCCCCCGGACGCTATTTTTAGTTCAAAAAGCCGGACATGTCTGGGGGAATCCGGACGAATGGTAACCCTAGTTTAGTTTGGAAATGGTAAACATCAAGTGTTTGATATTGAATTTGCAAATGTAAATCTGATTTTAACAAAACAGTTTTTTATTTCCTAAATTTTCAGAAAATCTGTTTAGCATGTGGTCTTTCAGTTTTAGGCTTGCTCTAAGACACAAAACATATGGGCAATAGTCATTGCATTCATTTAAAATGCACACTTGATACAAACCACTCAAAGGTATTTATTAAGGTCTTTATAAGGTCTGAAATGTTGAGCTTTTTTTAGAGACTTGAATCCTTATTCTAATTATTTTTCAGTCTTTACAATAAAGTAAACATGGCATTTACTCTACAGTCTACAGGTAAAGTTGTACACGTGAGTCATCTGCTTTTAAAATGTGTTGTCTGGTTATACCGAAAGAATGACAGGAGACATTAGATATGGGTTTAATCAGTCCGCAACTTTATTATTAGACTTCTGGGACTAACCCAGTGGATAAAATGTGTGCAGTGCAGGTGCAAAATGTATGTACCTCCAGCAGATTCCACTGCCGGGACCTTACCAATTCCAGCCAATTTGGGGGTGGGGGGATCTTCCACAGCTCTCCCCTCCCCCAACCCTCCCTTTCATACAGGTCCCTCCAGCAATTTTCTTGCCAGGACCAGGTCCCTCCAGCAATTCCCTTGCCGGGACCTTACCGACCACCCCACCTTGTAGGAGGGGTTAAGGTGGACTATAATGATGGGAGGGGAGATTGGCTCCCTGCTGTACCAATCATAGGAGTCCCCAACTGCCCCCCGCTTGCTCAATTACCAAGCACCTCTCCTTAATTCCTTTTCCAAGCCATTTTTCCATTCTTTTGTGCCTTAATTTATGGAGTACCTGCACTGAACTTCTGCTATACATTTAAATAAAGAGTTGCGACATATGGCCTACCGCCCGTCATGCTACGCATGAACAGAGCCTACCTGAACCTGCTGCGAGGAAGGCGAAAAAACCCCCACTGCACCTGGCCAATATGGTGGTAAGGGAAAAATTCCTTCCCATCCCCCCTTAGCGGGGCGGCTAGCGTAATGCCCACAGCAGATATAGCTAAACACCAGGCATATTTGTGGCCTAATTAGGGAGGGAGGGTGGGTGCTGCCCAGCCTGATCACAGTGATATGGGGAGGGGCCAGGCCCAGGCTGACCTTTTTAAAACCCCTCATTCCTAGGTGGTGAGTCATCCACTACGCTGACTACTCTTCCAGCAGTTTTACCTCTCCCTTCCTCCCCCAAGCTAGAAAGCATTGCCGCCTTCTCCCAGCCAGCCAGACAAACCCCTCCCTGCTTAAAGTGCAGGCTGGCTATTGTCCTCTAAATTTTCTTTGCAAGGCAAAAAAATGAACTATTAGAGGAATAAGCAACAAAAATTCACAGTCAGCACCTTAAGGTGAACACTTCTGCAAATCAATTTGGCTTGACAAATTCAAGATTTTATTCCTTGCACTCACCTTAAATAAAGTTGTGCAACACTGAACAAATGCTTTCAATAATAAGACTATATCCGATAGTTTGAGGCCATATGATCTTATTCCTAAAATTAGTAATTTGTGCAGATAAAATATTCCCGAAATTTTAGTGACTATAAGAAAGTAAATGAAACTTGTTTGAGAAAGGACTTAGTTTCTTAACATGGAGAATGATGAAACATTTTATCCTATTAGTAATATGTCACTCCCACCTCCAGTGAGGAGCTCTATTAAATGCCTCAGCAGATGGAATGATGACTGAAAAGTAAACTGCAGTAATTAGTTATTTTGACATGATATTGACAGTCCTTTGCAATTTTTCTTTAATATCCGTTTTAATGAGAACAACAAAATCAGTTCACGTGGGGTTTTCCGTGAGCCTGACTTTGCCTTGTCCATAGTTATATAATAGATGCTATAATTTAAGCATCTTTTAAAGCTGTATTATATTTAAGGGTACCCTTTCTTAGTGTCTCTGACACGTTACACTTAAGAAAATCAGTGTCTTACAGATGGATGTGTCTGTGCTATTCATTGTACCATTCTGAAGTAGTTGAGGAACATTAGTCAAGAATCATGGAAAAACATAGCCCTAATGCAAGACTTTTCCTCACCCTGTTCGTTGGCTTATGTCCTGAAGCATGAGAGCTCAGATCCCTTATTTTTTTTCTGTCCAGTATAACAGGGAATGAGCCTGGTAAGCTCTGGGACAATCAGAGGGCATAAGTTGGAAACCTAATGTGGTTACTGCTCTCAAGAAAATCAAAGGCAGTATCAAACTGCTTATTTTAAGAAGCAGCATCACAGGTAAAAGACCTCCTTTGCTTCTCTGATTTGAACAAGTAATTTATCCTCTGGGAAGTAACAGTGTTGATGTTTTACCAGAAAGCTCAGGGTTAATCCATTTTGATTCTGTTTGCCTTTTCCACTTACCTCATTTTCTTTCTGCCTGACAGCCCATCTTAATGGACCAGTAGGTCTGAAATTACTGGAGGGGGGGGTAATTATTTGCATTGTCTGCTTAACCTTAACTTCCTAACTGTTTTCTTGTTTGGGAATTTCCTAATGTGTTTTTTTTTAAATGCTCAAATGAGTCCAGGAGTACCTGGGGATCAGGTACTCCAGGGAACCTTTCAAGGTATGCAGAGATGGACCCAATTGATTTCTATAAATTCCCACCTTCCTGTGTATGACCCCTTGCATGTGGCTGTCACTCATCGCAAATGGTCTCCCTACAACTTCGTGACCATATCCTGGACATCCGGAGCTGGGCCCTGACCACTGTGTAAAACACCTATTACAGACTTCCTTATGTGTTTGAAAACCCAGTTACTTTCTAAATTCCACCCCCCAAATACAATATACCTAAACTTAGACTGGCTTCAGTCCTGTCCAACGTAATGAAACCCGTTGAAAGTTGATAGGCCAAGTGTTTTCTGAGATATGTTAATGATTCAAAAAAATGTTAGGAACATCTTTCAAAAGTGTGACTTCACTACATGTTTTAGTCCCCATATTTCCCCAAAGCTTTGTCTGATTTGCCAGTGATGTCATCTGTCCCACAATATGAGCTATTTTGTTGAATTGGGAGGCTGGTGTGTGTGGGAGTGATTGAAAAGGGGAATAACTGAGTAGAGGCCTCAGTGGGCACTAGTGTCATTTTCCCATTCCCACACTATGGAGATGTCTGAAAATACGTTCCTTAATTGATCTTAATGCCCTCTTCTTGCACCTGATACCTGCATGGAGCCACTCCTGAACTGCAGCAAAGTGACAATCCAACTCAAGGAATGAGTTTGTGAAAGTTCCCTCATCATTTGAGGTAATTGTGAGGATAGTTGTTTTTCTTTTTTTGTTTTTTTTTTTAAACTAATAATATAGCTAAAGAGGGGGGTGATTGGGGATAGTTGTTGTGAGGTTACATAATATTTTAAGTAGATAGCATGTTTAAATAGACAGCAGTTTTAATCTTTAAAACCATAATTAAAAATGTTTAAATGATTCAGAAACACCAAGCTGTGCAGCATTAGCCTATATAACAATGTGAGATTATTACTTATACCCTCATCTTCCCTGGCCATTTTCCTCTTATTTTTTGTTACTCTCCATTGTCTAGATTCATCTATCAACTGTAATCTCTTTAGAGCAAAGAATATATCTGTGCTTAAACAGCACCTAATACAATGGAGTTCAATCCTAATTTACTATACTGTACTATAAATAATAAAACTTAAAGCAAGCATTAGCTGGGCCTGTTTGTGTGAAAGTTAATATTTATGATTCATCATTTTAAATCTCCACAGTCCTGTACAACTGTGTTGCACCCAGAAGTGAAAGTGCAGAGAGAGAGGCCATATTCGTGATACTTGCTGCCCTACTGGAAGTAGGAATACCAGGAATCTCGTAATAGAACCTTATTCTCATGTGATTTGTAGCATAATTTTGCAGATCTAAGATATCGGGATGAGCTTTTTGGGTTCTTATCCAAACCTTTTTTAAAAAACAAAAATCAAATACTTTATTTTTCATTAAACAAATAACATGCACATTTGGAAATAAAACAAGAATCCACTCTAATCATATCAAACTACTTCCAAACCTTTTGAGATCTGCTCATCAGTAATCATTAGTTGCTTCAGATTCTTCTTGCATGCATAGCATTTTTCCTCCCAGCAGGCAAAAGTGGTGCAATCTGACTAAGACTGGCATCAGTGCAGCTGAACATTGAAGTGGTTTCCTATAAATGTGGCTTGACCTTTATTAATGCCAAGTATTCCCCATCACCATTTTACTGAATTGAAATGTGATTAATGTTTTTGAATTGCTTATAATGTACAAGCCTATAGAGGATGGAGATTTACTTGGTCAGTGCCACCTCTGTGAATAGAGTGCAGGGGCAGGCTATTTGTTTATATGCATTTCTCACTAGGTATAAAGAAATATGTAAAATGAAAAAAAGAATTGCTTATCATTGGGTAACAGCTTTTCTACATTCTACTTACTCTAAAATTATAGAGAAACAACTTAAACGGAACATAGCTCTTATACAGATTTTCTGTTCTTGATGGTAACACACTGAAATAAACCTATTAATTTATCAATAATAAAAAATCTTGACCAGGTGGAAGACAGAAAAATCAAGGGGTAAGCAACTCAAAGATTTTGGCATGAAACTTCTCCAACATGTTTGCTTCTGTGTGGGATATTTCAAAGCAGAGTTTATAGTGTCACTTGCTAATGAGCAACGGTCAGTGAGCAATAAATCTAGCTTGATGCAGATATGTTCTCTGTGTCTTCTTTAGTCCTTGATCCTTTTGTGACCGAGTCTCACTCCCTTATTTTCTTCCAAGTATTAAACGATTGCAGTCATTGCCAATCTGATTTCTTCAGCCTTTCTTTATTCCAGTTAAGCCTTACTCTACAGATCGTGCCTGTGACTTTCTCTGATACTGCCTCAGTAGCTGTACTTGCAACTTGAGATTTCAATATGGATCAAAATATGCAACAAAAGAAATATCAACTCTGAGCTCTTTCCCCCTCTTCATATCAGTTATAGTTTCTGCCACCGCATAATGAAATTCACAGAATGTAGCAAAATATTATTTTTCTTTCTATTATTTCTGCAAATTAGCAAGAAACTAAATTGTACTAATGTCTTCTGTTGTTGTGTAAATTATTGCTTGACTTTTAATACTGCCAAACAATCTCCAATACCTACTGATAATCCCTGGCTAAATTAGGAAGTTGTGGCCTCAAGGCAACATTCCAACTAACCACCAGTAAAATGGAGTAGGACAGACAGACTGTAATGGACAAGAGAAGTCTTTAGTTGGTGGGGCTGCTTGGTAACCAGGGAGAAGATACTTTCAAAACACGTTATGGAGTGTAGCCTGATTTTCCATTAAGAATCAAAAAATTAGATTGTTATATTCAGTGAAGTTACAGTTGGGATGAAGAGATGAGTCTAAATCCCTGAATGTTCCAGCAGTGGAGAAGGATCTTTACTGTGGATATATTTTAAGAAAACTGTTGAGGACACTGGAACCTAAGCATGACCCAACAACTCAAGTATCTGGTTCAGGTGCTTTTGTCTGGATTCAGACTTAAAATTTTTAAATTTGCCTGCACAAATCTACAGTACTCAAAGGTTGGACTGATCAAAAAATGTAATTTTTGTCCTATGGGAAATTCCACTATTTTGGTATTTGTTTTTGTCCTGAACCAGGACAAAAAGTTGAAATATCAAAACTTTTCACAAAACCAAATTTTGATTTGGAAATGTAGTAATGTTTCATTTTGACACTTTTGATTGAAACAACTAATCTGAAACAAAATGTTTTGTTTAGATTTTCCTGACAACAACTGATTTTTTTTAATTCCCCAAATTGATGTTTTTCTGCAGAAATTTTTGAGGAAAACACACTTTCTATCAAATATAATTTTGATGGAAAATTTTCAACCAGCTCTACTCAAACTTTTTAATTTAATTCAGTTATTTGTAGATATGAACCTTATATGGCAATGCATAAATGTGTGTAGCTCTAACATTTTATATCTGTATTTATGCTTAGAGTACCGATAAGACATTCAAAAATATGCATGATAAATTTAAATGTCACCACTACCCCACACATATTTCTGAAGACATATATAGTAGCTTATATCTAATACACACACACACACACACACACACACACACACACACACACACACGTACGTATGTACGTATATCCACCTATGCAGGGATCACTTCTAGCATTCCAAACTTCTGAGCAACCTCAAACTGCTGACATATTTCTTTAAATAAACTTGTGGGACAAATATTTCCATTCCCTCCTTCTCCACCTAAAGTATGGAATTTCCTCTCAAAAATACAAAGGCGTCAATATTAATTCCTGGACCAGTGACAGGTTTAAGATGTCTATCTCACAACTTGTGAGGGAAGAAACTTTGGAAAGGGTGAAATCTTAGCTTTCTAAAGGGGATAAGGCATTTCATTTCAGCTGTTAAAGGTCAAAGATATCAGACCGTATAACTATGACATGGTTATGGTTAAATTAATTGAGTCATATTTACAAGTTTATTTATTTTATTATAATATTTTCCTCCCTCAGAGGCCAGTAATTTTTGGATAAATATTCTAAGGGAGTCTGATATTATTGCAAGCTGGTTATGGTATTTTTAATTTATTTACTCAAATAATTTTGTTGAATGATTCTTGTTATAGAGATGAAGCATCAGCAATTCATTGAATGTTTGGTATTCAGTGTTAGCTGAGTTAAGTTTTGACTGGATACATAGATACATATATGTTTGTTCTCTGGATAATATAACTCTCCGGGTGTGTCTACAGTGCCCTGCAGTTTGGATTAAAGGGGTGTAAATAGCAGTGCTGTGACGCCAACATCTGGATCTTTAAGTTTGTGCCCACAGCATTCCCACGGAGGAATTACAGCACGACACTTTGGTGCGCACTGCTATTGAGACCCTTAGTCTGAACTGTGGGGCAGTATAGACATGCCTTCAGATTCCAGTACAAATATTCTCATTCACAGATTCATAAGTGTGTTCCATGAATATTCTCTAGTATTAGCTTAATAATTGCTGTTTGTCTGAATATTACCCTTCTTCACTTGAATATTTGCATAAAGTGAACATAAAAGAGGAATCTGTTTTAAAGTGTGAACTAATATTCATAGATTTTTTTTCAAGTTTTTGCCTGGCTCTTATGAGTTCATTAAAGAAACAAAAATATATTTTTTAAGAAAATACAACTTTAAAAAAGCAGAAAATAGCAAGCATTAAAAGACTTAAGAAGAAATAAAAGCTATGAAGTATTATGGATAGAACATGGATTTGATACTGTGTGAAAATTAAATATAACTAAAATGCAGAGCATGTTATGTCAGTTGAAGCTGACAGCATCTCGAATTCTCACTGCTGCTGATTAATCTGTATCTTTAGAATACATGTCTTTGGAATATTTGTCATCACTTATGCTTTTGTGTGGTTTTGAAATTATCTGGAAGAGCTTCTGCTACAGTTCCTGATCAAATTTTATTGATTGTTCTCTGAGAAGTTAAGAACTTCTTGCCCCAAGCTAATGGGTGTACAAAACCGCACACTGGGACAAACAAAAAGGGGTTAATGTTCTGGTCTGCACACAAACTGCAGTCAGTTCAATCTTGCAAAACCTGCCAGAAATAAACATGGACTTGGTGCCCTATAACTAGGAAGTAAACAGGGAATAAAAGGGAGGAAGTAGACTTCAGATGTTTGGGTGCCTTGGCAAGGGAAAGACCTTCTTTCCATTCCATTTGTAAAGCTTGAGAACTGCAGCCAGCCATATACAAAGCCTTCCTGAGAAATGGCAAACTTGCTTTTCCAGTGAGAGAGACAGCCGAGGTCTCCCTAAGCAAAGGAAAAACCTAAGGACAAAATTGCTTGCTGTTTTTTTGTTTCTCTGAATCAGTTGATACTATTTGACCTCTGAGTGTGTGGAAGATGGGGGTGACTGTGACTCCCTCAGGAAAAGGATCACTTAAGAACAAGTTAACAATTACTTAGACAAATTAGATGTCTTCAAGTCACCAGGGCCTGATCAAATCCATCCTAAAATACTCAATGAGCTGACTGAGGAGGTATCTGAGACATTAGCGATTATCTTTGAAAAGTCATGGAAGACAGGAGAGATTCCAGAAGACTGGAAAAGGGCAGATATAGTGCCAATATATAAAAAGATAAATAGGGACAACCTGGGAAATTACAGATCAGTCAGCTTAACTTCTGTACCCGGGAAGATAATGGAGCAAATAATTAAGCAATCAATTTGCAAACATCTAGAACCGCAGTCACTGGGAACTGTGGGGGGCCATGCCTGCGAACAGTCAACATCAGCAAAATGTCTCGTGGCCCGCAATCAGATTACCCTGATGGGCCTCATGCAGCCCGCGAGCTGCAGGTTTCCTACCACTGATCTAGAAGATAATAATGTGATAAGTAATAGTATGGATTTGTCAAGAACAAATCATGTCAAGCCAACCTGATAGCTTTCTTGACAGGGTAACAAGCCTTGTGTATGCGGGGGGAAGCGGTAGACTTAGTATATCTTGACTTTAGTAAAGCTTTTGATACTGTCTCACATGACCTTCTCATAAACTAGGGAAATGCACCTAGATGAAGCTACTATAAGGTTGAGTGTATAACTGGTTGGAAAACCGTCCCCAGAGAGTAGCTATCAGTGGTTCATAGTCATGCTGAAAGGGCATCATGAGTGGGGTCCTGCAGAGATCAGTTCTGGGTCCAGTTTTGTTCAATATCTTCATCAGTGATTTATATAATGGCATAGAGATTACACTTATAAAGTTTGTAGACGACACCAAGCTGGGAGGGGTTGCAAGTGCTTTGGAGGATAGGATTATAATTCAAAATGATTTGGACAAACTGGAGAAATGGTCTGAAATAAATAGGATGAAACACATTCTGGGATGTATTTGCAGGAGTATTGTAAGCAAGACATGAGAAGTAATTCTTCTGCTCTGCTCTGCTCTGCACTGATTGGACCTCAACTGGAGTATTGTGTCCAGTTCTGGGCACCACATTTCAGGAAAGATGTGAACAAATTGGAGAAAGTCCAGAGAAAAGCAACAAAAATGATTAAAGGTCTAGAACACATGACCTGTGAGGGAAGATTGAAAAAATTGGGTTTGTTTATTCTGGAAAAGAGAAGACTGAGAGGATAACAGTTTTCACGTACATACAAGGTTGTTACAGGGAAGAGGGAGAAAAATTGCTGCTGTTAACCTCTGAGGGCAGGACAAGAAGCAATGGGCTTAAATTGCAGCAAGGGAGGTTTAGGTTGGAAATTAAGAAAAACTTCCTAACTGTCAGGGTGGTTTAGCACTGGAATAAATTGCCTAGGGAGGTTGTGCAATTTGCATCATTGGATATTTTTAAGAGCTGGTTAGACAAACACCTGTCAGGGAGGGTCTAGATAATGCTTAGTCCTGCCATGAGTGCTGGGGACTGAACTAGATGACCTCTCGTGGTCCCTTCCAGTCCTATGATTCTATGGTTAAGTGGTTATGAAGACTGACCCCAGCCCACACCTGACTCAGAGCTATGATCCCTGCTTAACTGATTTAATTTGTAATTTTAAATAAAGAAATATTTCCTTTTCCCTACTTCACAGCAGAGGCATGTCCTCTTTTTGTCTCCAGCCACAGCCTATTGAGCTTTTATTGATGGAACACCCACACATTGTTCATTGACACAGCTCATGAGAGTAGAGTGGAGAGATTTTGCCTGTATGGAAAAACAGCAAAAGCCCAGGATGTAATCCATGCTGACTATCTACCAGCTGTTCTGGTTCTAGAGACTACTGATTATAAAAATCCCTGTAGTCCTGATGAACAGAATGAAGCAACAAAGGCATTTTTATGGGCAGACTGCTCAGAAATCAGAATAATTCCAAAAAAGTAGGAAACCTCTAGAGAGGCTCTAATATACCTAAATTCAATTATAATATTTATTTTGATATCCACCTAAGAGTGTTAGATTGGGTTTTATACTAAATTGAGGGGTATGTACAGATTGTAATTCATTGCTTAGTGCAGTAGTTCTCAACCAGGAGTTCGCAGTGGTCTTCAGGGGGGTACATCCGCTCATCTAGATAGTTGCCTAGTTTTTCAACAGGCTACATAAAAAGCACTAGTGACGTCAGTACAAACTAAAATTTCATGCAGACAATGACTTGTTTATACTGCTCTATATACTATACACTGAAATGTAAGTACAATATTTATATTCCAATCAATTTATTTGATAATTATATGGTAAAGATGAGAAAGTCAGCAATTTTTCAGTAATAGTGTGCTGTCACTTTTGTATTTTTATTTCTGATTTTGTAAGCAAGTAGTTTTTAAGTGAGATGAAACTTGGAGTATGCAAGACAAATCAGACTCCTGAAAGGAGTACACTAGTCTGGAAAGGTTGAGAGCCACTGGGCTAGTGTATTTGTGTGTCATTTGTGGTCTACAGTTGTGGTGGATAACCGACAGGCTCCTTATAGCCAGTCAAATTGTTTGTGCTTGTGACATCTCAGCTTCAGCAACATTTTAAGTTCTTGTATTTTTAAAAAAGTCTAGGCCTTATAGTTACAAACAAAACATTCTGAATGCTAATGTGTGCACTTTTGTCTAGCTGAGTCTGTAGATGGACAACTTGATCCAGTATCTGTAAGAGAAGCGTGAACTTCTCCTGTCTTCTGTGTGATGTTAGCTCGCAAGCCTGTGATGACAATTAAAATATCAACATTATTAGTTTTATTGCTCAACACTTCAGCAGAAATATCCACCTAATTTGATTATCCATTGTGATTTGAAATTGTTAGTTACCAACAGAAAAGATCTTCTGCATTTCTCCTGCCCTACAGGAGGGGTTTTGTTTGTTTTGTTTTGTTTTAACAAATTTGTTGGTAGGGTTGATCAAAATATTTCCATCAAAACTGCTTTTCAATACAAAACTCTTTTGATTGAACTTTTTTTTTTCTAAAAGTGTTTGTTTTCCACTGAGAATTTTGACTTTTTTCATAAAAAAAATCTAATACACAAAAATAAAACAAAAAATTCCTGAAAATTGGAACATTTTGGCTGAAAATGAAATTTTCAGCAAAAAATTATGCAAAAACCAAAAAGTATGGTTTGGAAATGCCACCACGGTGCCTCACAGAGTTGTAGACTGGGTGTCTCATGCCCCCATTCTCTTCTGTGGGACTGGCTCTGAATCTGAGCAACCCTCACCCAAGATGTACCACAGCAGCTCAGCAAGTTGGAGAGATCATGGTGCAACATGGGAGATGCAGTCTAGCCAGGGAATCCCACCCATTGAGAACAATAGGGGCAGGAGACACCCTAATTACAACTCCCTTAAGGCATTAAGGCAGCATTTCATAATCCAATTTTCTGGATTTTGACCAAAAAGTAGAAATTTTCTGCAGGGGGAAGTTTAAGGCTCCAGAATGCCACTCATATTCTCAATAGTTTTACAAGAGATCTTAAAAGAGGTGTGTGAATCTAGCACTGATAATATAACTATCATATTACAAAGTTGTGATTTTTTACACGTACATTAGTATGTCTTTCATTTCATGCCTTTTGAACAGGTTTACTATTTCTTCTGACTCCTATCCAGTCGTTTAGAGATGTGTAAAAAAACCAAAACAATGTAGAACTTTTAACAGGTTTATTTTTATGTGTGAAACCACAAGCCAAGGTCTTTGTATCAGCTTTTGTCTTACTTTTGCAGAGTTCACTAATATGCAGTGTTGAATGATTCCTCAAAACCCATTCAATCTTCAGTGTTCAAAGAGAAAAGAAAACACTAGATTTTAGATACTCTGTAAAAATGTCCATTGCTCTGTTTTACTGTAGCTAATCCTGATTTTGCTTGCTACACTACTGAATTACTTGTTTGTGACCATTTCCATTTTGCACTTCTTATAACTTACTTATAAGAAACATTTACTCCCAATTTGAAATTTGACAAAGTCTCAGACAGACAGCAATGTTTTGCATGCAGTTTTGAAATGACCTAATATAGTTGTTTGATTGCAATGAATTTCTTAAGGTCGAAGAGTGGCAGCTTAAAAAAATAATGCAGTTAGCCTATATCAGGGATCGGCAATCGGCAGCACCCTGGCTGGCCGGCCCGGGTTGTTTACCTGCCACGTCCGCAGGTTCGGCTGATCGTGGCTTCCACTGGCCATGGTTCGCCGCTCCAGGTCAATGGGGCCTGCAGGAAGCCACGGCCAGCACATCCCTCAGCCCGCTTACCCTGGCGAGCCACGTGCCAAAGGTTGCTGATCCCTGGCCTATATTATAAAGCAAATATTGTTGAAAAGAGAAACAGTGCTATAACCAGAATTAGAATTTTGGAGTACCTTGTTCTCAGTTCTGTGCTCTGACCTTTACACCATGGGCTGGGAGTGTGAGCCAAGATTTCATACTAAATATTCACACTATTCTGGGTTTTAATGCTTCAGTCTCTTTGGGGTATAGGGAGTGACTGTGCTGCAGGAGCAGGTCCCAAAGCACAAAGGCATCTCATTTCTGAGTTAGCCAGAATGCTTCTGAGAGCAGATGCCTCCAGATCAGCTTTCATGTGGTTGCTCTTCCCTTACCAGTCTTTCCCTGCTCCCACTTTCTGTATCAGTTCTGGTTCACTAGGAGCTGGAGGAGGCCTTGGAGAGTCCAGTGCTGTGACTCCCCACTAACCCTTTTATTTCTTGCATCTTCCTTCTTGCATGCCTGCACTAGCCAGCCGTATTCCAGCCCTAAAAGCTTAATTTCCATGGATTTGAGGGTTTAAATTTGATAATTATCAGTATTTAAATGTATATTTGTCTAAACAACATAGCATGTTTACAGGATCACAATCTGTCCAAAATAAGAAAACATTTCTTCTGTAAACTTTTGCATTCTAGCTGATTTTATTAAGTAGCATATATATGACATTGCTTGGTATTTTATTTAGATTTGTGCTGTATCTTCTAAATGTATGACAGCTAATGTCAATGTTAGTTTGAAATTTCTGACGTATTGAAATGAGGCATTATCTGAATAGTAAGTTTACATACTACTTGTAAACAACCAGAGGCAAATGTTGGGAATGTGTTCAGATAATGTCGTCAGTCTCATGAGACCTGTATTGAATAGAGCTTTTTGATTCTACACTTGAGAAGGTGAGAAGTGGCATGTGAAATTTCAGGTGGACTGGTTTCTGTTTGAGAAAGTTTGGTTGGGGGTTGGAAATCAGGTGCATAATATTTTCAACTTTAACTATGGAGTGGTCATTGATCTTTAATGCAATTCTGAACCCATAATTTGCCTCTGCAAACCCTCTAGTTATATGGTGATAGCTTCACGATAGTAAAGACACCTTAAAACTTGAAAGTACCTGTTAAATCAGTTTGCCTAGAATAAACCTTCTAAAAGAAGTACGGTATCCAGCAGGATAAAGCAAAGTTATTTACACATGTTCACACAATTTTCTTGTTTTAGAACTTCAAAATTTATTATCAGTCATCTATTTGTAGAAAGGTTTATAATTCTTGCATTTTGTGTACTTACTCATTAATCATGTTGTTATACCAGATTTTGCCATTTCCCCCCTCACATTACCCTTTGTTCTGCATGATTTAAAATAGTAGAGTTCACACTTCATCCTTTTACTCTCTTTTTCTACCCAAAGAGTCTACATTGGGCCAAGTGTATTTACACCTTTTAAATTGTGTTTGTGTGTGTGTGTGTGTGTGTGTACATGCACATATATAAATTATCAGGACTGATTCCAGTCATAGTTTATACAGATGTAAATCCAGAATAACTATCAAATATTAAATGAATGGCATTACTCCAGATTTATATTGATGAAACTTAGATCAAGTCTTAGTAGTTGGTCTGTTACATCTTTAATCTCAGGAATTTGAAGTTTTGAAGATGATTTTGTTTGTAAAATTTAAGGCTTTATCCTGTAATTGAATGTATGTATGCAGGTGCACCCTTATTGAAATGCACTGCAGGACTGTGGTGTAAACTAGTTATTACCAGTAGTTTGAAGTTTGTTAGCATCTTTTTATATTCTATTTCATGAATTGCTATGGAAAACCAACATCTGGGCTTTGACTTTACCTTGCATAATGAGTTCAGCAAAGTTACATACTCCTCTCTCTCTAAACAGTAATTTGAATATAAATAAATAAATTAATGGAGATATCCTATCTCCTAGAACTGGAAGGGACCTTGAAAGGTCATCGAGTCCAGCCCCCTGCCTTCACTAGCAGGACCAAGTACTGATTTTGCCCCAGATTCCTAAGTGCCCCCTCAAGGATTGAACTCACAACCCTGGGTTTAGCAGGCCAATGCTCAAACCACTGAGCTATCCCTCCTCCCCCAGTCTGAAACATGTTGAACACGCTCAACTCATAATGACTTCATTCAGTAGTTCACCATGCAACAATTGTTCTTCACAACGCAGGACCTGGCATTTTATTCTTGGCTGTTGTCATCAACATATAGGACCTAACTAAACTGGAGTTCAGTTACTGACTCCACTGAGGCAGTTTGGGTTCATAATTCCATATTTCCATACCTCACTCAAAGTAGTTTATCTCACAGATGGAAAATAAAAAAGCAGTATCTGAGACGGACAATAGCTGAAGTTAAAATATGACACAATTTTCACATCCTTCCCTGAGTGGTTTGAGATAGTCAATTGTGTAGAGCTTCCAAACAGCTGAGTAGTGAGAAACACCAGGTAACCCCTGATTTCTAGTCTTTCACTTAGTTGTAAAAGTGCTCTCCATTAGACCAACCCCCAAGTACATATATATTATATGTTGAACATTTTTAAAATGCCTTAAGATTTGAGTGCAAGATGTAAAATTCATTTAACTTGTCTGGTCTGTGTTTAACTCATCACAGAGCTAAATGATGAGTTCCTTCATATTCGTAAGCATGTTCATTTCCCTAACTGCTGCTATAATTCTGAAATTTTCATAGATTCAAAAGAAATAGCTATGAGAATGGGTGGTGCTGTTAAAAAGAAAATATTCATGCATTAAATTGAGAATATGTGGTATTAACATGCAAAAGGAAAAATATGACTTTCTGCTGATTTTAATAGCATTAAGCATAGTATAATGTTTTAAACATATGGAAATGAAAATAATTAGGGACCAAATTCTGCAGTAAGTCCAGAGTGACTTTATTGACTTCAGTGATTTAGGTCCAGGTCCTTGACTGATGTATACTGGTATATCTCCACCGGTTTTAACTTAGCTACAGAAATTTACACAAGTTGAGGATCTGGTCCCTAGTGAATTATTCTGGATTTACACCGGTGGGAGAGCACAATTTGACCCATTAGTTATGCCCTAGATAGTTATGTACAGACAGTTCAACATAACCAGTCTTGTACCACATTCTCACAATAAAGTGATGTGAGTTCTGCATAATTAATCTTTACAAATTGTTGTTACACTATCTTTGTTTGTTCAAGTGTAATTCAAGGTGTTGACTTGACCTTAACAGCCATACTCTGTACGGTGTCTAGAGTGCAAATGTATAAAGTTTTTATTAATTGAAATTGAGCTTGTTGGTTATTTGAGATATGATCTCTTCCCTCATGCTGTGCTGTTGAATGTGTATCTCTTGAATGAAATTTTATAAATAAATAAGAATACTGTAATAGAAATCCAGGTACTCATTGAAATTTAAATATATCCCGTTTCAAGAGATTAGACCTGTCTTCTGTCCAAACTAAAATCTCTGCCTGTCTCTGACAAAGCCCTTCCCACTACAGTACTTCCTTTCTTGTTCACAATGGACAACATCACCATCCTGTCTGTCATGCAGGCTCATAAGCTTGATATAATCTTAGACTCAGGCCTCTCTAGGTCCTCACATCCAAGCTAGCCAATTCTTTCTGTATAATATCTCCAAGATATGGCCTTTCCTACCCATCTACACAGCTAAAACTCTTGTCCAGGCTCTTACCATCTTGTGTCTTGATTACTGCAACATCCTTTTTTCTTACCCCAATGCTTGTATTTGCAAGAGGAATTAAAATACTTCCCTTAGTTAAATGCAAAACAGACATTAGACCTGATATCCCCCTTTGAATTCTGTGATTGTGGTACAGATATCCCGCTGTCTATGTAAACAGACTGGGCTGGACAGCATGGAATCATGCATGCTAGTTGCAAGTCTTGGTTCTTTAGACTCCTGGGCAAGTTTGGCTCCTTTGCTACCATAAACTCTCATCATATCTCAACCACATGCCACATACAGTAGTGGGATGTGGTTGAGATATGATATTTAAAGGAGGTGGCCATCCCGCTACTAGTCTGACCAAACTCTGTCCCCCTTTTTCCTTGCTGAAACAGGAAGAGGCCTTACTAATAAATGATTTTAAACATTTGTATAAAAGCTGAAAATAACTGAGCTGTGAATCTTATTTCTGGAAGCCCAACAAAAGACCTATTTTATGGCTTGTTAGTAGCATTCAGTATACCTGATGTATCACGTACCAAAATTTGGAATGTACAGTAACCTTTGCTGGAGAATATTATAGTACTGGAATCTTATCAAACCAGTGAAAACTAATACTGTGGAGCAGTACAGGAGAACATACACTGTACCCTGCTTGCTAGTAATTTTTCTGATCTCTGGGGAAAAAATTACTTTGTCTGCAGAGATATGTATTTCCCATAAGTCATCTCCACACAAACAGAGAAAGCAGCTCCTTTGTATAAAACAGACTCCATTTGTGCTTTCATTATTGTAACAAAACAACCTCAGTCAGAATTTTAAAGCATGTGGTTCCAATAACATTTGAAGGAGAAGATTATTTTATTCCTGGTGAAAAAGGAGAAGAGCAGTGCACTTGTAGTGGTCATATTTTTTTCCATTTAAATAGTGAATGAAATTGGCAAGATATGTATTTCTAGACATAAGCAAAGGAAATTTATTGCACGTACAATTCTGAATCAGTCAAAACAGAGCAAAAATATTTAACTGTTCCAAGCAATTAACCTTTCTTTTTCCTAAGTACTTTATAAAAAAAAAAGTGAGAGTGACAAATTTTCTTGTTCTTTTATTTCAGGGATCGGCAACCTTTGGCACGCGGCTCGCCAAAGTAAGCACCCTGGCGGGCTGGGCCAGTATGTTTACCTGCACCGTCCACAGGTTTGGCTGATCACAGCTCCCACTGGCCGCGGCTCGCCATCCTAGGCCAATGGGGGCTGCGGGTAGTGGCGCGGGCCGAGGGATGTGCTGGCTGCGGCTTCCTGAAGCGGTGAACCGCGGCCAGTGGGAGCCGCGATCGGCCGAACCTGCAGACGCGGCAGGTAAATAGCCCGGCCCGCCAGGGTACTTACCCTGGCGAGCCGCATGCCAAAGGTTGCCGATCCCTGTTTTATTTCATTCTTGGGCCTCACTAGTAGTTCTCTGGAATGCAATATCATAGGCTTGTTTGACTGCAAAGGGCTTTCCAGGCTGCATTTATCTTTCTTTGGACTGTTACCTTTGTTCAGTCACTCCTTCATGTGAACAAAAATTCCCAACAAAACAAACATGACTGTATTTTTTCTAAAGAAATAGATTGTCCAATACTTCTTGGAGACTCCATCAAAGATTTGTATAAACATCTTCTACAGGAATAAATTGCAAAATTGCACCCTAGATTAAGGGATAAGAGAATATGTTGCAGTGGTGACAGTGCCTAACACAGTGGGGTCCTGGTCTATGACTTGGGCTCCTAGGTATTATGGTAATACAAATTAATAAATAAGAGGTTGTTGATCCAAATTAGCGTGTCTTTCTGCAGTGTCTTGCTAGTGTTAAAATACTCACTTCTCCTTGAGGCTTTAACGAAAGATGTCCAGGCACTTTTGCTTACCGATCTCTTATGAAAACTAGTACTGTATGTACAATTTTATTTTTTCATCTAAATAAATATCAATTATTTGATTGGAAACTGCGGCCCTGAATCCTTCTCTTTTTGCTCAAACGTGTTCAGTGAATACTGTGGGGGTAGGAAGAGGTTGGATGCCAGACAATTTTCAAGTAAAATTGCCAAAAGAAAACGAACAATTATCAAAATTGATAATTGGATGAAACAACAATTAAATTGAATTAATTAATTGCTTCTCATTAGACTAGTTCAGAAAAACCTAATCAAAAGATGGATTTATTGCTTATGGTTATTTGTAAGACTGCCTAAGAAGGTAGTCCACATAAAATTTACTAAAGATTCTTTTTTTCTAAACACTAAAGGATGCCCCAGAATAAACAATTGAACTTGACTTTGAAACAAAGAAAACATTTAAATAATTTAAAAATGAGAAAAGAAACCAATAAACAATTACATTGACAAGGATTATGCAAATCCTTTATATCACGTAAAAGGAAAGTAAATAAAGTGCAATATATCAATATTTAAAATCAGCTTCTAATTAATGATGACATCTTAAAACATAAGACGAAATCACAACAAAATGTGATTTAATTATGGTAGAACTAGTATCATAGATGTGTAAAATTCAAAAAGCCATAAAATCAACAACCATGTTATTCAATTAATTACTCAAGGCCTTAAACATATCAGCGTATTTGTCTCCTATTGAGAGAGACTAATCATTAAGCATCATTAACAATTCAATGAACAACTTAAGTATAATATCAAATAGCCAAGATAAATTCAATGAAAATAACTAGTTTACAACACTATAACTTACCTTAATATCAAAAATATCTTAAACCAAATAAAAACAATTATGATAAAAACTGATAAGCTAAATGTGCTGATATACTTGAAAATCATACCAACTTAAACAAGATTAATAAAACAACTAGTAATTCTTCTAAATTCTCTCAAGAATATAGAATTCTAGAACTAATCATAATTCTTAAGGCACATTTAGACATATGACCACTATAGCTCAAAATTGAGCAGTGTTTACATACATGCTCCACGCTGGTACAGGGTGTTGGGGTGCAGGAGAGGGTGAGGGGTGTGAGCTCTGGGATGGAGTTTGGTCCAGGAGGGGGGTCCAGGCTGGGCAGAAGATTGGGGTGCAGGGTCTGTGAGGGAGTTTGGATGTAGGAGGGGGTTCTGACCTGGGGCGGGGGGGGGGGGGTGCAAGGTGCAGGCTCTGGCCAGGAAGCACTTTCCACAGGCAGCTTCCAGCGGTGGTTTCTGGCCAATGGGAGCTGTGAGGACAATGCTGGGGGCGGGGGCAGCATGTGGAGCCGTCTCCCCACCACACACTCTGCCAGGGGTGCGCAGAGACATGCCAGCAGCAGCCGGCCACTTCCAGGAGCAGCATGGGGCCATAGCAGAAAGGCAACCTGCCTGAGTGCCCTGCTGCGCCGCGGGACTTTTAGCAGCCTGGAGATATGAGGGAGCAGCCAACAAGCCTGGTGGGCAGACAGAAATGTTAGACAGGCCGGATCCAGCCCACGGGCCGTATTTTGCCCACCCTTGGCCTAGATGAAGTGTGTTAGTATGATAACATGGAAAGCAAAGATACAATAACCACATACAGCATAACTGTTACAATAACACTGCAGAATGAACAAACAGGTTTTGGGTTTGGTGGGTTAAACAGGCTAAAGTTTGGAGATGGTAAAAGATAGTAATAGATTCTAAGTGAGTATTAGGTGATGTGTAAATTGAAGAAAGGTGAGCAGTTTACAAAACTGGTTAGGTGTGAACAGGTCCTTCTGTCTTTCAGCTACTTTGCATAAAAAGGAAACTGTTGGGATGGTCACAGACAAAGCACATTCATAAAGTATAAACACAAGCAAGATTAATATGCAGGGAAGTAATTAAAGGAGAACAATGCTCTTAGTAATTGGAATAAACAAAGGTAAACCTGTAACAATTTAAGGGTATGTCTACATTGCAAAGAAAACCCTGTGGTGCCTGAGGCCAGGTCTACAGACCTATAGCACAGTGGCTTTCAATCTTTCCAGATGAGGTACCCCTTTTAGGAGTCTGATTTTTCTTGCATACCCCAAATTTCACCTCCCTTAAAAATGATTTGCTTACAAAATCAGACCTAAAAATACAAGAGTGTCTTGTATTCACACTATCACTGAAAAATTCATAACTTTCTCATTTTTACCATATAATTATCAAATAAATTGATTGGAATATAAATATTTTGCTTACATTTCAGTGTATAGTATATAGAGCAGTATACAAGTCATTGTCTGTATGAAATTTTAGTTTGTACTGACTTCTCTAGTGTTTTTTATGTAGCCTGATGTAAAACTAGGCAAATATCTAGATGAGTTGATGTACCCCGGAAGATCTCTGGGTACCCCCAGGGGTCCACGTACCGCTCACTGAGAACCACTACTGTATCGGTATAACTGCATCGTTCAGGGATGTGAAAAATCCACACCACTGAGTGACGTAGCTATACCAACCTAACCCCGGTGTAGACAACACTGTCAACGAGAGAGCTTCTCCTGTTGACATAGCTACCGCCTCTTGGGGAGGTGGGTTAACTACGCTGACAGGAGTAGCTCTCCTGTCAGCGTAATAGCATCTTCACTAAAGTGCTACAGCGGTGCAGTTGCACTGCCATAGTGCTGTATGTGAAGACAAGCTCTGAGTCTGAGTCTGGGTCAATTGGCTTGGGCTGTGGGGTAAAAATATGCATTGTAGATGTTTGGGCTTGGGCGGGAGCCTGGGCTGTGACATCCTCCCTTCCTCACAGGGTTTCAGAACCCAGGCTCCAGCCCAAACCTGGAAGTCTATACTGCTATTTTTAGCCTTGCTGCCCAAGCCCCACAAGCCCAAGTCAATTGATCCAGTCTCTGAAACCTGTGCTGCTAGGTTTTCTTTGCAGAGTAAGCATTCCCTAAATTATCACCCACAAAAATGGAAATGAGGCTAGTTTGGAGCGAAATATCCAACACGTTATATAACTTTTTTGTTAAAAATGCACAATGCCAAGTCAGTATCAAATAAAAATATTCTGAACTTTATCGCACACACAGAGTGAAGTGAGATTGTGAAGTTAGAAGATAGCTTTTCTGACTCTCACATGCAATATATTGTTACAAGGGAGAGACATCTGACGAGACATCTCTCACCAGCAGGTGATTCTCCCTCACACTGGCAAAGACAGCACAGCCGCAGGATGGTGAGTGTGTCAGTTACAAAGTATGAGCAGAACAGTGATTTAACAAAGTTGCTACCACTCAGTAGCACTTAAAGTGAGGAATTAAGTTTAGACAAAACAACAGTTAACCATCAAACAATGACTTTTCACAAAGATCTAACATAATACAGTACAGGTCCAAATTTTTGAAAATATACGGCAAGATAGTTATAAGTACAGTGTTATTTCTTTAAGCAACAGCAAAATAGCTTTAGAAGGCTGTCAGATCATCCTTAACATACCAAAAATGCAAATATTATTTCCTCACAATTACAATGCTCTATAGGTGGAAAACAGATAATTGAATTTAGGAACAAGTACTTAGTTACACAAGATGTTAGGTTTAAATCCTGTAACTGAGTTCAATTCTGGTTCTTAGAAGATTTCAAATCTTAAGGCTACTTTAAGGCTCTATTTCTTTCCTGCTCCAATATAATCTTTCTTGGTATTTATTTGGTATCAGGATATCTTAATAGTATCTACAGAAGTTAAGTTTATTAATTTGGAATTTCAATTCCAGGATTCAGAACCATGGGTTCTGGGTATATTGAGTAAGAATCTGAACTCTGAGGGAGTTCAGAATTCTAGAAAGGCAGTATTTTAGCTTTCTAAAACCAAATTTTGGCTTAGTTCAAAGCACAAAAATTCCCTAGTCTTAGTAGTAAATACTGACTTTTAAATCTTTGTGTGTTTTAGAGCAAAGTGGGATTCATCTCATCTTTCCTTTAGTTTCCAGGGAGTCTTCTGGTGTGGTGATGATTTTTTCTTGGTATATTTGATTTCCAGGAAAGCCTTTGCTTTACTAAAGCTGCTTATATATGGGACTTTGGACCTTTACGGTCCAAAACCCAGGTTCTTGTCTGTAAATGACTTTTAGTTAAAAGAAACTCTGTTGGGAGAGAAACGTCACTATACACTGCTTCCTTGAATAGGGGGGCTCATCTTGAGCCAGGATTGGGATGCCGTGATGTTTGGAATCTCAGGACCTGCAGTGAAGACTGGATCTCTCAGATGAAGAATCTGATCTTTTAAGTCGAGAGAGAACAACGAACAGGAATTTTGCTATGCCTTTTATGCAGTTTTTCTTCCATGCAGTTGTAGGGAGGGGCTTGATCTACATATCTGGTGATTTTCCATTGGACCTTTTAAATCTTGGGAAGGTATTTCCTTTTATTG
This sequence comes from Emys orbicularis, assembly GCF_028017835.1. Classification (NCBI taxonomy): domain Eukaryota; kingdom Metazoa; phylum Chordata; order Testudines; family Emydidae; genus Emys; species Emys orbicularis. The sequence goes on from NC_088683.1 coordinate 34,830,338, forward strand.
CAAGTGATAATTCATTCACTGGACAATTTATGGCAAGTTTCCTACCCATCCAGTAAGTGACATTATATCTTCACAAAAGGTTTTCTTCAAAGTTCCAGCTTTGTTTGGGGGAATCTCTAATGTAAAGAGACAATGCTAGCAGGATTCCCATTTAGTCTTTCATTGTTTCAAGAAGAGGTAAAAACTAAACAGCAGTTCTTATATTTGGTTATTTTGGAGTTTATTCTTCTTTCTTTTTACTTCATATGACTTTATTTAGGGAGAGGTTTTATTCCATCCCACTTCCAACTGCAGGAAGAAGTTATCCCCAGTTTGACTATAATTTGAAGACCGCTTCCAAGTTACTATAAAATTCCCATATTTTAACTCCAAGTAATAAAATAAGCTAGACTATTCTAAAGGATTGTGTTAAATACTTCAAAACATTAGCAACACAGCAAGAGTGCCAAGTCTTATGAATGTCTTTTAATATAAATTCACAATTGCAACACTTAATCTTTATACAACATTTCTAGATTTACTGATATATGAGTATAACTGATTTTATACACCAAAACTGTGTGGTGTTAATAAAAAGTATCTTATCCTACATATATTAATTTATTCAACTATATATATTCCCACAAAGATCTACTTTATTACAGAAAGCCTTTGTCTGAACACCTTGAGCTTTAACAGAAATATCATAAAATATTATTTGGCTTTAAAATTGTTCCCTGGTTGTCAAACTAACATTGGTTGTTACTTTTATTAATTTTACGAATTAGGGAATGTTATGAGGGTACTTTTTAAATTACCTTATTCCTTTGCATATTGTTAAGAAGTGCATTAGTGAAGTGAGGTATTGTGGTCCAATAGTTTCTCTTGTACTTTTCTAAAAGCCCCCATGGACATCCTGACAAGCAAACTGGCCAAGTTCCTTCAATAACTTTCTTGACAGTAAGCCACTCCTTCCTACTATGAGGCAAATATAGTTATTATTCTGGAATCAAAAAAGGACAAAATTTAATATTCCTTTTATAGGCTAATCTGAATGCTTAACTTGGATATTAAGATTTTTGCCTAAATTATTTCTGAGGATTAATCTGATGTTCGCAAAATTGGTGAAGAGAACAGTCTGGTTGTGTTTTAAGAGCATTATCAGCTCACAATATCTGATTGTCATCATATGCAGAAAAGGTGTTTGACTTAGTTGAGTGGAATTATTTAGAGAGAGTTAGGGTGCCTAAGTTTGGCTGAAATAATAATAGTTGGTTGAATTAGAACACTACATATCTTCCTTACTGATTAAACCGTTTATATGTAAAATTAGAAATAATATTAGCAATCATAGTATTCTAACTGGACAGTTCTGAACACAAACTATATGATAGTGTTGTCTGATGGTATCTGAGCCTGCAGTCTTCCATGTTCAATATCATGCTAGCGAATAAGGAGTTTGAAGAAGTCCCTGGCTTCAGAGGAATCTATTCAGTCTGAGTAAATGAAGTTAGGCCTAAGGGCTTGTCTGCAGTTGAAATGCTACAGCAGTACAGTTGTAGTGCTGCAGTTGCGCTGCTGTATTACTTCAGTGTCTACGCCGATGTGAGGGGTTCTCCCGTTGCCGAAGGTCATCCAGCTCCCTAAGAGATGGCAGCTAGATCAACAATAGAAGAATTTTTCTATTGACCTAGCACTGTCTAAATTGGCATAACTACATCACTCGGGTGTGGATTTTTCACACCCTTGAGTGACGTAGCTGAGTCAGCCTAACTTTTTAGTGTAGACTAAGTCTTAGTTTATGAGATCACAGTTCATTACGACATGTGAGATCAACCAGCATACTGGATGTCTCACAGTTAGGGTTCAGACCTGGGCACAACGGATGATTCTAGTGTCTCTACCTAAATTCTTTAATAAATTACTATAACGCATATTATAAAAGGCATGAATAGTAAATTCTTCATAGAAAAATATAAACATCTGTCATTACATGCATCATGTAGACCGATATAAGCACCCTATTACAAGTTAAAAACACAGAATTAAACAGCAGCATTAATCTCAACAGCCAATGGACCCAAACCTCCTGGAAAACAAAACTCCACAATAGTCATGGACCAGATTGAAAGCAGGGCCTGGATGCTTTCCACCACTCTGATAATTCAAAGCAGAAGTAAACCTGTCTTAACCTTTCAGTTAAAGTGGGTTGTTGACTGTTCCATGTGTTTAGGTGTCCTAAAGTACGGTACTTCATAAACAAAATCTAGTTTAGTAACAGCTGTGTTTTTCATAGATTCTAGGACTGGAAGGGACCTCGAGAGGTCATCGAGTCCAGTCCCCTGCCCGCATGGCAGAACCAAATACTGTCTAGACCATCCCTGATAGACATTTATCTAACCTACTCTTAAATATCTCCAGAGATGGAGATTCCACAACCTCCCTAGGCAATTTATTCCAGTGTTTAACCACCCTGACAGTTAGGAACTTTTTCCTAATGTCCAACCTAGACCTCCCTTGCTGCAGTTTAAGCCCATTGCTTCTTGTTCTATCCTCAGAGGCTAAGGTGAACACGTTTTCTCCCTCCTCCTTATGACACCCTTTTAGATACCTGAAAACTGCTATCATGTCCCCTCTCAGTCTTCTCTTTTCCAAACTAAACAAACCCAATTCTTTCAGCCTTCCTTCATAGGTCATGTTCTCAAGACCTTTAATCATTCTTGTTGCTCTTCTCTGGACCCTTTCCAATTTCTCCACATCTTTCTTGAAATGCGGTGCCCAGAACTGGACACAATACTCCAGCTGAGGCCTAACCAAAGCAGAGTAGAGCGGAAGAATAACTTCTCGTGTCTTGCTCACAACACACCTGTTAATCCATCCCAGAATCATGTTTGCTTTTTTTGCAACAGCATCACACTGTTGACTCATATTTAGCTTGTGGTCCACTATAACCCCTAGATCCCTTTCTGCCGTACTCCTTCCTAGACAGTCTCTTCAGATTCTGTATGTGTGAAACTGGACCCTCGCCCCTTCCCACTCCCCTGCGAAACTCCCTGTTAGCAGCCCCTGTTCGCAAAAGCTCCCTGGTCGCTTGTGCGCTGCTTTATAAAGCCCTGGCCTGTATGAATGCCCCACCCACTGATTAAGGCTCAGCCAATTACCAGAGGCTTCTAGCTTTCAAACCTTCCTTTTGAAAGCTATGTTGTTCATGGTCAAAGTTGTTCCTTGGAACACTTCAGCTATTTCTCCAAACACTTGGTGGGGAGAGGGGAAAAGGACAGGTGTTTTTTTTGTTTGTTTTTTTTAGGGGCAATGAACCTTCACATACTGCAAGTAGAGACTACTGCATGTGTGTGTTTAGGGGTGATGGGGCAGCAGATTACAAAAAATATATATACTTTTGTAACAGATTTATTTGAATGCCTTCTATTTTCTTTGTTTTAAAAGCTTTAAAAAAAATTTCCTATCCACATCTTAACCCATGGACATTAGAAGAAGGGCACATTACCACTGTCTTATTCTTTACAGTCTAAATCTACTGAATGATTGATTCTTAAGATCTGTCTAACATCACTGATATTAGGCACAGAAAGCTGAAAATATATTCACTTCACTCACAGTGAAGATAAGCATTCTTGCCACTGTTCAGGGTTCTGAAATCAATGAGCTTGTGATAGGAAGGATCCTGAAGGAAAGGAAAGGAAAGAAAAAGGAAGAAAGGGGAGATGCAGACTTTTTCTCCTCTCACCAATGGAAAGGTAACATCAGTGGGAGCAGAGAAAGAAAAGATGAACTGCCACTGTGCACCTGAAAGAAATTGTTATGGCCTCTAAACAAAAAGACGGGCTTTGTTATTTGGATATGAATTATAAAGGCTCTAATTTTTGCTATTGTTTAAAATATACAACAGTGCAATCTGTTTTTACTTGAGAGAGATAAGAATGAGACTTTATGGAAATAGACTATTCACAATACAGTTGTTGGCAGCAATGATTAACTTAACGTTTTAAATTAACCACAGGTTTTTTTAAAAGGGAAAAGTACTAATTTTTCATTTACTTCATAATATTTACTTGAGAGATTTCATTTCTGTCTGTTGATATGTATGCATTACCATAATCTACCCTCTACTGGTAAACTTCTGTGGATAGATGTTAACTAGCTATGCAATATTTTCAATTACTTAAGAAATATTTCTCTTTGCTACAATAATAATATAAATTGAATTTCTATAGCACGGTTCACCAAGTATAGCAAAAGACTTAAAAACACTAGTTAAGCCTCACATCATCTCTGTGTAGTATACAAGTATTGTACTCATTTTATAACTAGACCAGAGAGTTTGAACAGCTTTCCCAAAGGTTACACAGTGGGTCAGTGTTAGAGCTGGAATACAGATTCCTGCTCAAACTACTAGATTAAAATGCTGGGAAAATAGTAACCAAAACAAAGGCTGTTTTCTAAACAGGGCCGGCTCCAGGCACCAGCCTACCAAGCATGTGCTTGGGGCAGCACCTGGAGGGGGGCGGCGCTCGGGGAGAGCGGGGCCGCGGCTGGGCTCGCCGCCCTCCCCCCAGCGCTCCGGCCGGTCGGGGAGAGCGGGGCCCCGGCCGGGCTCGCCGCCCTCCCCCCGGCGCTCCAGCCGGCTGGGGAGAGCGGGGCCCCGGCCGGGCTCGCTGCCCTCCCCTGCCGTGCTCCCCAGCGGGGGGGGCAGGGGCGGCGGGAGGCTTTTTTGCCTGGGGCAGCAAAAAAGCCAGAGCCGGCCCTGTTTCTAAACAACTAACAAAATCATCCAAAGCACAGGACTTGGTGGTGATGGGGGACTTTAATTACTCAGACATCTGTTGGGAAAATAACACAGCAGGGCACAGATTAGTCAATATGTTCTTGGAATGTATTGGAGACATTTTTTTATTTCAGAAGGTGGAGAAAGCTACCAGGGGAAAGGCTGATCTAGATTTGATTTTGACAAATATGGAGGAACTTGTTGAGAATTTGAAAGTAGAAGGCAGCTTGGGTGAAAGTGATCATGAAATGATAGTTCATTATTCTAAGGAATGGTAGGAGGGAGAACAGCAAAATAAAGCCAATGGATTTCAAGAAGGCAGACTTTGGCAAACTCAGGGAATTGGTAGATAAGGTCCCATGGGAAGCAAGTCTAAGGGCAAAAACAATTGAAGACAGTTAGCAGTTTTTCAAAGAGACATTATTAAGGGCACAAGCGCAAACTATCCCACTCCATAGGAAAGATAGGAAGTATGGCAAGAGACCACCCTGGCTTAACCAGGAGATCTTCAATGATCTAAAAATCAAAAAATAGTCCTACAAAAAGTGGAAACTAGGTCAAATTACAAAGGATAAATATAAACAAATAACAAAAGTATGTAAAGGGACAAAATTAGAAAGGCCAAGGCACAAAATGAGATCAAACTAGCTAGAAACATAAAGGGTAACAAGAAAACATTCTACAAATACATTAAAAGCAAGAGGAAGACCAAGGATAGGGTAGGCCTATTACTCAATGAGGAGGGGGAAATAATAACAGAAAATTTGGAAATGGCAGATTTATGATTTCTTTGTTTCAGTTTTCACCAAGAAGGTTGGTGGTGATTGGACATCTAACATAGAGAATACCAGTGAAAATTAGGTAGGATCAGAAGAGGCTAAAATAGGGAACGAATACATTAAAAATTACTTAGACAATTTAGATGTCCTAGAATACTCAAGGAGCTTACTGAGGAGATATCTGAGTCATTAGGGATTATCTTTGAAAAGTCGTGGAAGACGGGAGAGATTCCAGAAGACTGGAAAAGGGCAAATATAATGCCAATCTATAAAAAGGGAAATAAGGACAACCCGGGGAATTACAGACCAGTATTGTGTCCAGTTCTGGGCGCCACATTTCAGGAAGGATGCGGACAAATTGGAGAAAGTCCAGAGAAGAGCAACAAAAATGATTAAAGGTCTAGAAAACATGACCCATGAGGGAAGTTTGAAAAAAATGTGGTTGTTTAGTCTGGAAAAGAGAAGACTGAGGGGGGACATAAGTTTTCAAGTACGTAAAATGTTGTTACAAGGAGGAGGGGAGAAAAATTGTTTTTCGTAACGTCTGAGGATAGGACAAGAAGCAATGGGCTTAAATTGCAGCAAGCGAGGTTTAGGTTGGACATTAGGAAAAACTTCCTAACTGTCAGGGTGGTTAAATTCTCAAGAGAATAAGAACGCCTAGCTCCTGCAGCTGTGAACTGACCTGGAGATCTCTCTCTGCAATTTTTTATCAGCCCTATTTAAGATTGAATTGAGTGTATTTAAATTTCCTCCAAATATAATTAAATCAGATTTTCAAAAGAGGGAGGAAATTCTCAAAACAGGAACTAAATCTGGAGTAAGAACTGATCTTTAGTTATCTTCCTTGTCCATCGCTGTCCTTTTAATCAACAGAAAATCTGTCTCCTTAAGTTTTAATTGCAGAAACTTCAAACTGCAAAGATTTAAACCAATAGCTATCTCTCATTTCTTAACTCTTGCTGGAGCAAAAGAATTCCTAGCCATACCAATCCAGAGCCAGTTTGCTTTCAGGGTGAACTCCCTCAGTTAAGAGAAAATTATCTTATTTTCATGGATATTAATTATTAAACCCTTGAATGAAGGCACACCCATAAGTTAGCCAAAAACTCAATTTAAGAATATGAGATGAACTCCTGGCCCCATTGATTACAATGGCAAAAGTCCCATTGACTTCAGTGGAGCCAGATGTTCACCCACGGTCCCTATTAGTCTCCAAGGGATGTGAAATGTAATTTTCCCATGTAGTGAACTCTACTTTTGTCTCCACTTGGCTAATTTAGATTGTTACCTTTGTACTATTAACAGACATTTCTTCAAACCTGCTTTCAACACACTCAAACTTTTCAAAGATGATATACAAATAACAAGAATTTTTGCAGTGGGTTAGTAAAGTACATGCCACTGCAGTAAATACTGAATGATGTAGCTCAGAAATACTCTATGACCAAGCTATATGGTGCCCAAGAAAATAAGTGGTCTACAAGCAGATATCTTCTTCACTTGTTCATTCTGAAATGCGTATCTTTAAAAGGGAAAAAGATGTTTCCATTGCTCTAAATAACGAGCCTTTTTTTTTTCCTGTTTAACTGTGTGTGCCATTTGAAGAATTCTATTTAGACAGTTTTTGTTCTGCCTTTATATCCAACGTTAGGTTAATATTTGAACAATTTGGGTCTGTGTCAACCAGTGAATATATTATAATGGTTAATGGTTCATGAAAAAGTTTGAATCTGTGCAATGACAAGTTCAGTTCAGATTTCATGAGCAACTTCTTCACCAATTCATTAACTTCTTACACTTCCCTTCGAGCAGAAGTCTTTCCTAGTAGATTTAAGATAATTGACAGCTAGGCTTGACGGGACTTACATATGCGGAAGTCAGTAAATCTTCATCTTTACACCTCCAGTGCTTTTCATAGTTCTTCAAAATGAACAAAGCAAGTATATGGCAAAATTGGTAGCAACTTATACTGGTCATATCAATTACTTGTGACATTTATCATTGTTTACCTTAATTATTTATCAAATATCAATATTTTCTATGGGGGGGGAAGCAAAATGTTAATTATGGTCAATGTTTAATGGAAACATTTATATGCAAACACTTCTCATGGCTGGAAATTATTAGGTTATATACTGAACTAAATATCTAACTTAGGGTAAAACAGCCTATATGTTAACATTTTACTTTTCATAACCTTTGCTTTGTATCAGATGATAACCAGGAAAGAGTTTGAAAAGCTGGTTTACTTTTCAGGGAGGAAGGAAAGAAAACGGTATTGCCTACTATCTAATACCTTCTCTTGTTAATTTTTTCTTGTTAAAAATAATCAGATATAATTATGGGGATGCTACTTAATATTCATACCTATAGTATCTGAGACAGGTATTTAGATGAGATTTTGTAGTTGCTACGGTTATTTTCAGTGAATCTTGACATGTTTAGAGAATCTGTGTGAATACAATGTACTACTGGCATTTGTCAGTGAACATAATTACTTCTTTGTGAATTTGGTAAGTGTGTAAAATATGTATAATTTATGATTACTTGTGACTGCTTTATAACAGTTATGTTATTCCTTTACAGACTACAATACTTATATAACACCTCTCTCCCCCAACCCCTAATCACTGTAGTGTTACCTGAGTGCCTCCCACCAACATTAAAGAATTTATTCTCACAACAACCCTGTGAGGTAGGGAAGTTTTCTTACCCACATTTCACAGATAAGAAATTAAGGTGCAGGGAAAGATTAAAGGACATATTTAAAATCACACAGGATGTATGTGCCAGACCTTGGAATTGAACATTGATGTCCTATTCCTGTACTTTAACCACAAGACCATCTTTCCTATGGCTGGTTTTGGCATTTTAATTATTCCTGTAGTTACAGATTTTGATAAAGTAAAAATATTTCAAGAGCTGAAAAGGCTACTTGTGCAGCAAGTTATAATATTTGAGTGAAAATGTGAAAGGGCGAGATGCTTATTTGAAAAGTAACCATTTATTTTATTCATTAATATTCAGAGTTAATTGAATGGATTCGTACTCATTTTAGTAGAGCTTTCTTCTGTCACAAAACTAGTAATTATGGCAGATGTTTGGGTGTCATCTTACATAAGATTCTTCTTCTTATAATAATAATAAATTAATATAGTGCTTTTCATCAATACAGTAGAACCTCAGAGTTATGAACTGACAGGTCAACCACACACCTCATTTGGAACTGGATGTACGCAGCAAGCAGAGACGAAAAAATACAGTATAGTACTGTATTAAAACAAATTACTAAGAAAGGAAAGTTTAAAAAAATGACAGGGTAAGAAAACTATTTCTATGCTTGTTTAATTTAAATTAAGATGGTTAAACACAGAATTTTTCTTCTGCATAGTAAAGTTTCAAAGCTGTATTAAGTGAACGTTCAGTTGTAAACAACCATAGAACCAAAGAACAACCATAATGTTTTGTTCAGCGTTACGAACAACCTTCTTTCCCAAGGTGTTTGTAACTGAGATTCTACTGTAGATCTCAAAGTGCTTCCTAATCCCTTGTGAGCTAGGGAAGTGTTGTTATACCTGTTTTACAGATGGAGACTTGAGCCATAGGTCACACAGGAAGTTTGCGGTAGAGCAGGGAATTGAACCCCAGTCTTTCAAGTCCTAGGCGAGTGCCCTAATCACTAGATCATCTTTCCCCTTTATAATTTAAAGGAATCTTTGCATTTCTTTTTGAAACAAAGGAAATTACCTGTAAACTAAGGGTATGTCTACACTACGAAATTAGGTCGAATTTATAGAAGTCGATATTTTAGAAATCGATTTTATACAGTCGATTGTGTGTGTCCCCACTTAAGACCATTAACTCGGCGGAGTGCGTCCACAGTACCAAGGCTAGCATCGACTTTCGGAGCGTGACACTGTGGGTAGCTATCCCACAATTCCCGCAGTCTCCACCGCCCATTGGAATTCTGGTTTGAGCTCCCAATGCCTGATGGGGCTTCTGGGGAGGCTTCTGGGTACACGTCTGGCTCTGTTGATTTGTTTCCTTATTTCCTGTTGTGGGTATCGTAGTTTTGAGAATGCTTGGTGCATTCAGCAAGACGGGGACCCAGAAGCCTCCTGTTACAAGACAAGCCCAAGAAAGAACCCAACAGAACTCCACTGGCCATCACCTACAGTCCTCAGCTTAAACCTCTCCAACACATCATCAGTGATCTACAACCCATCCTGGACAATGATCGCTCACTTTCACAGACCTTGGGAGGCAGGCCAGTCCTCGCCCACAGACAACCCGCCAACCTTAAGCATATTCTCACCAGCAACCACGCACCGCACCATAACAACTCTAACTCAGGAACCAATCCATGCAACAAACCTCGATGCCAACTCTACCCACATATCTACATCAGCAACACCATCACAGGACCTAACCAGATCAGCTACAACATCACCGGTTCATTCACCTGCACGTCAACCAATGTTATATATGCCATCATGTGCCAGCAATGCCCCTCTGCTATGTACATTGGCCAAACTGGACAGTCACTATGTAAGAGGATAAATGGACACAAGTCAGATATCAGGAATGGCAATATACAAAAACCTGTAGGAGAACACTTCAACCTCTCTGGCCACACAATAGCAGATGTAAAAATAGCCAGCTTACAGCAAAAAAACTTCAGGACCAGACTCCAAAGAGAAACTGCTGAGCTTCAGTTCATTTGCAAATTTGACACCATCAGATCAGGATTAAACAAAGACTGTGAATGGCTAGCCAACTACAGAAGCAGTTTCTCCTCCCTTGGTGTTCACACCTCAACTGCTAGCAGAGGACCTCATCCTCCCTGATTGAACTAACCTCATTATCTCCATACTGATTCTTGCCTGCATATTTATACATGCCTCTGGAAATTTCCATTACATGCGTCTGACGAAGTGGGCATTCACCCACGAAAGCTTATGCTCCAATACATCTGTTAGTCTTAAAGGTGCCACAGGACCCTCTGTTGCTTTCTATAGAAAAGGGGTCTCCTACTCCATGATATGCAGCTTAAACTTGCATTGACCGTTTTGCAGCCGTATCGCACTGTAAAGGGTCATTTTATCATAGTATTACAACACTAGGCAATCTTATCTATCATATGTGTAAACTGTCCCCAACAGAGATAAATTAAGTGTGTCATGGCATCCTTAACTCAACTTGGCTTCTTTTGCTTGTTTATGTCTTATACTCAAAGCTGTTTTAAAACTGGGGTTTTTTTCCTCCTGTTTAAATATTCTGCTCTTGCCAGCTAAAATAGGCTTCTGGGTCCACAGTGTGAGGCAGTGGCATCACTGTGATAGTTTGGTTTTGCCTGAGTTCGTCAAATCCCATTCCCGTGAAGTGCTTCCAAAACCTAAAATAATAAAATACTAATTTCTCTGCATTCTCCTCTTAAACATCCCTTTGCACACAAATGTTTTCTTCCTTAGCCATCCGTGCCTTACCAGTCATCATTAAAATACTTGGTCATTGACTATTATTTAAAATCAACTTAATTCTAAGCAGTATTTTAATTTAAATTCAGTAGTACCTGCAGTTACTGTGCATCTTGAAAGACGAGGTTATTAATTTTTACATGATCTAGGGCTGATAAACTTCAAGAAGTATCCTGTTGAAAAATGTAATTACATTTTGGGCTTTATTGAAGTATCTCAATATCATCTCAGTTTCAACCATCACAATTTCAACCATCACACATTTCTTTTTTTACAGACATTAGAGATATCCAAAACAAATCTAGTATGGAAATTAAATTACTTATTACCCTGGAGAGGGTGGACCTTGAATTTCTGTTTTAAATTCATTGGATAGGCATTTTAAGAAATATTAGCTCTTTGTCCAACAAAAAATGTTCTGTATAGTTTTTCAAGTTTCCATGGTTACATAAGAGATAATCCTAGATAATTTCTAGTTGGTAATGTTTGTATGTACTATGTCCAGTATAACAGGCCTAAAACATCTTACTCTAAATGTTATTTTCTAAAAGATACTTGTTGTTTGTACACCACCTAGTACATTGGGGACTTTGAATGTTGTTGCAATATAAAGAATGAATTGTAATAATTATAGGTCTCAAAATTTAGGATTCCCAGAATATAGGTCTCTTAAAAACCAGTAACTTTTGTATTTCATTTCTAACAAATCCAGGAAATTTTGTGCAACAGTAGAAGTTCTGCATCTACATATTTGTGCACAT